>NC_082342.1:69763925-69978925 GCF_027477595.1 Haemorhous mexicanus
CTTCCCACTGGAACAGTAACATAGCATACTGCAAAGGAAATCTTCTGAGAGTAGTGAATCTCTTCATAAAGGGGAATTCAGTGGTAAAGCTCACCTGTGGATTCATTTCCCCCCCAACAAATTTTCAGTTTTCATCTCAAAGCTTTTTTCTTATGTTTTACTTTGGAAATAACCTAGTCATGCTTGGCTGCACCTACACAAATGAACAAGTGACAAAACAAACAAATCCTATCAATATGGCAAACACAGTCCTTTCCTAGGTTAGAAAAAAGCAGGAAAAAGTTTTATTTCCATGAAAGTATTTAATAGAAATATTGACAGAAATTAACATACACCATTTTACTGAAAATGTAAATAAACATTGGTTATATAAATAATTTAAAAGATCATCGGCTAAACTTATTTGCAGATCACACAGAAGTAGTTTTTTAGTGAAGTCTCCATTAAGTTATCTTTTCCCAAACATAATAATGTTGTGAGAAAATAACTGCCAGCAGCATCTAGTACACCCATGTCCATTTCTGCCTAAAAGCAGAAATTTTAAAAGCAGGTTCTATTTTCTTTTCAATTGTTAGTATCTCATTTTCTCAAAAAAATACTTGTTTATTAAAAGCTTAGAGCTGAGCCACAGTCTAGCAGTTCAATTCTCACCTTCTTGTCCTACACCCCAGGTACTTTTATAGTTGTCCATGAACAGGGTTGGGTAGTTCAATACCTATCTATGTTCGTTATATAGTTATATTCTTAAAAACATTAATCAGCTGAGGATAGTTTTCAGTTCCTAAGTGTTTGGTGATCAAATTCCTTAGACATTGTAGTGATACAAGATATATAATCAGACCAACATAATCTTCACACTTACAGCAATGTCTGTAAAAGAATGTTCCACCGAAGAAATTTTATTTTCAGTAGTGTCAAATCAAAATTGAGCCAACAGTACCACTTCTTGTTCCAACCTCCTGTGGTTCTTGTCATGTCACTTACTGAAAACCAAGATAAGTAATTCAGCAGTCATCACTGTATTCATCCTTACAAAAAAACCCAAAATATCCAATTTTCACAGATATTTGGATTTGGAAAATACAACCAATTATCAATCAATAATTTTACAGCTGTATTGACATGACATTGCAGGATTGATTCTTTCTTTCCTTGCTGAGTATGCTTAGATATATGTAAAAATTGTTTTTTTTCACTTACCGTTCTGGTGGAAAAATACCTGGTTTTGAATTAAGTAAATAAGCTCTAAGTATATTTTAGTGTTCTGTTTCATGCTAGCTATCAGAATTATCAGCAGCAAAGGTGGAACAGTTGAAATCTGAATTGTTTTGAACTTTTTAATTCATTACTGGGTTTTTTCAAAGTAGGAAAAAAAGTCTCAAAGTTTTAAAAGGAAGTCCTATCTTTAGGAAAACAGAGTTCTGACCCCTGCAAAACAATCTTCAGGCCTGGGAAGTTTCCATCAAGTTACATATGCATTTCTCTTGGTCCTTCAATTTACCATGTTTCCTAAATTATGATACTCACAAGAAATAGTGTCTTGAAGTGGTGTAATTCACGTTTATTTATGGATAAAATATGCCCAGAAAAGAGAGAAATCAGAAGCTTTCAATTTTAGGAACAGTTTTGTTGATATATTGATCATGGGGTTTATTTTTCCTTTTCCTTCAGAAACTCTGTGGCACAGCAACTAAGAGAAAATTTGCAGCATTTTTTCCACTCTTATCACTGCTTTCAAATAAGCAACTCAAAAGTCCCTGTCTCACTTACACACTAAATGGAGGGATTACACTTCTACCTCCTAGGCCTTCTCCACTGAATCCTACTAAAGAAAGACTCTGAAACATAAAAAATTAATAGAACCAAACAATAAAAGCTCTTTAAAAATATTTAGAAATTTTAGATTTTATTTGCAATAAAAAAGAGCATAAAAAATTACAAACTTTGTTTATCAAAACCTCTGTTTTAAAAAACTTTGATTTCAGGGCACAAAAGGGATGTCATGCAACAAAATTATTCATGCAAGTTTTGAGGACATTTCTTAGTGGAACTGTTATAGGCACACTGGTGCAGAACTCCGTGTAGCCTCATCACTTGTACTGAGCTGCAAGGTTTGTGGGTCTGGTCAAGCACCATATCCATGGCTATAATGCTTCTCCTGATCCCAAACCTGGTTGTTTGCTATTAATACTGGTAAAGCCAACCCTGCTTTGCATACAGAAACTACTGATTGTCTGAAGCTCTCCTTACTAACAGCAAAGCATACAGTGAAACTTCTGACAATATGTGTAAAACTGCATTGACTGCCTTGACTATATCAATCCTTCTCTTAGAAAATGCAGTACATGGCTCTGATGTTGTTTTAATAAACAGAGGTAAAATCCAAGTCATTATAAAACTTTTTTTTCTTGCAGAGCAGTCTGACTTTGTTCTAGATAGTAATGTGACCAAAGTGAAAAAAAAAAAGCACCTAGTTTTTAATGAGCTGTCTCAATAGTATTCATCAAAAAGCAAACTCAGGATTCATCAAAATCAAACATGTTTATTTGTGTAAGCTGTGGTATTAAGTGGAGCACTTCATGCCTTAGTACACAACTGATGAGAAATCATGAAATAGGAGTATATTTCTGATGTAAAATGTCTAAAGCAGCAAGTCCCAGCTTAGATGTAAGGTGCAATTTCAAACACTATCTTCTATTTAATCTATACAAAATTCTTCCAGACTATCTACTTCTCACATTATTATTTATCTGTTAATACTTAAAGTTATTATTATTACTTAACTGTTAATACTTAAATTTTTTCCCATACAAAATAAGACTTGGGATATTTGTGATAGAGCTGATTTATTTATGTATCATATTAGTCACTTTTAAGGTAAATAAACAATGGCATTACCTTTTGAGTTTAATTTATATTCTGAAATCAAATAGTTCTAAATCATAGCCTCTATTTCTAATATCAATCATTGAAAAAAACACATTGATATGTGGTTTTTTCACATGCCGATTTAAGTAGGAAGGTCTGTTACACATTTCAACACATTTTAGAGACCATGAGAATATTTCAGAAACTAAATTATAAATTTTACTCAAACTTTAGATGAGCAATTGTTTTGATATTTAAGTTTTCCCCATAATCTTCTTGTGCTAGATAATTTGTCTTCTGTATACCACAACCATGAAGGCCCTCAACAGCTCATTATAGTAAATAATCCCCGAGATCCTATAACGTGTCAGGATTCCATGTCCATGTTGCCGTAAGAGCTGAAGCATTCACCTCAGCCTCAGTTTCCAACAGAGAAGTTTCCAGCAGAACTGCCTGAGAATGTACCTTGGCTAACAGCCTAAGGTCTCAAAAAAATTTTTAAAAAAGTGATTCTCACAGGTTCTCCTTCAAAAACATTTAAAAATTTATTAGTAAAATCACTAGGCAGGGAATAAATGCAATTTCTATAACCTATTTAGTCGATACTGCCTGTGTTTGAATCCTTCCTCTGTTCTTTTACATTTACCAGTGTTCTTCTCTCCCTTCCTAAGTGTAGTATCTCCTTCTGCACAATTATTTGAGATAATATGAAATTATTTTAGAATCAGTATAACTAGATTAAGCTGTGCATTCTTACTTTTCACTGTATTATTTAAAAATTCCCTGAAGAAAATGGCATATTCACACCAGATGAGGATGATGTAAACAATCATCAGGCAAAAAATGAGCTAAGTTCAAGATTCTCACATTTTAGGAAAAAAAAATTAACTATGGAACTGCTGGATAAGAGATAAGAGAATGCTCTTCTGTCTTCAAAAAATTAACTTAGTCCCTAGCCAAAAAATTTAAGAAAAAGGATTCTATTTGCAATTTCTTAGGCTCTAGAGAAGGCAAGATTTCATTTGTATAGTTTCTCCTCAAAATCTTCTAATTGTTACTTAAAAAGAAAAAAACATTACCATTTTCTTGCCATCCTTCTCTTCACCATGTGACTATTACCAAAAGTTCTGTAAGGATAGTAGTTAGAATTTTACCTAGATGCTACAAAGCTGATATCTTTCAAAAGGGGATACCTCCTTGTAAGCAAGTTAGAATCTACCAGTCACTCAAAATTATAATACCTCATCAGCAATTGCAACAAGGAAATATAGTAGTCCTAAAATTCCATATTTTTTTTGTATTATCAATGTCTGGGATTCACTCAACCCTGTGATATTATCCTTCCTCATAAACTTGAATAATTATGTTTCAATCAGTATGCTGCTACTCCAAGAGGTAAAGAGCATTATGGACTTCTGTCAGAATGGCTGGCTGGCTGTAGCACCACCTAAAGTCTGCAGGATTTATATGAAGTGCAGCCATATAACCCTTGGGCTATGTTCTTGTTAGCCTTACAAGCTAAACAGTATGAAAACTGTCAATACCTAGATGGGAAACTTAAAAATTAAAAGGGAAACAAAAGGAAAAAGACCTACTGTAGGAAGTAATGCTGATCATCTTCTGAATATCAAACTTCTTTGTGAGTCAGTACTCAACCAGCATTTGCAGCACTTTGTCAGGATGGCTTGTATTAGGCATACTGCTCAAAAGTGATGGAAAATTAAACAGCTGGATCAATTTTTAAAATGTTTTATGAGGGTTTCATAGGGAATCTCCTATAGGGTTTAATTATAGTGACTGGAATTTCTGTTCTGGTTTTGAAAGTAGTCTTTTTATGTAGATGCCTACTAACAGAAATAAAGAGCAATCTTTATTTTCCTATCCATAAAATTCTCAATCTCAAAGCCATATTAGGTAGTGTTTCCAAGATAATGTAAGTCTTCATAATTGCAGGATGAAGAATTGCAGGTGAAAAAACTGTTTTCCTTCACCCCAGCCACCTTCTTTCACATCCTTCTTCCCCTTGTAGGTGATCTAGAAATTGAGCTGAGCTGAATCAGATAACCAATAGCAAGAGCTGTCAAAATGGAAACAACAGACTCCTGTGACCTGGACGAAATAGAAAGAATAGCAGTGCTTCCTTCTTTTAGACAAACTTTTTGGCTGGAGCAGCAATACTGACCAGAACTGGAGACAGTTTTGAAAGTATATGTTAAGTCTCTTAGGTGTTACAGAAAACAAATGTCTTACCACACGTAGTTATGAAGAGCCAGGGGGTTTTTTATTTAATTTTCTTGAAGTAATATATGATCCTTTTTGTTCTAAATAAATCATAACTGGTTTATTTTGTTAATTTATATAAACTCAAAGCTTACTTTGTAATATTAAAATTCACAGAATATGTCAATATAGGATATTCTGTGCTGGCTCTGTTTTCAGAAAACAAGCACTTTTGTTCAAATGTGTAAGGAAAAATAACCAGCTAATATACTCAGGAGAATAACATGATAAAGCCAAGTTATTTCTGTCAAAACTGTCTTTATTTACAAAGAGTAACAAACTTGAGTGTTTCTGAATAAAACAAAAGTCAAATAGAAAAAAGCATTTCAATCTCAACAATCTCTCACTTGGAGTTTTCTATGTTATCCAGAGCTCTCAGGCAAACTTACCCTCCTGCATTTGATAATTTTCCCATTTTTTTTAACCTGCACATACCCACATATATTGTTTTGAAATCTAGTAATATTCCCATGCTTTAGGTAAAAAACTGGCTTTTAGTTTCCAGAAGTTGTAGCCTGTGGGACAATGTGCTGCTAACTATTCTAAACAGGACAAAATATTTCCTGGGAGATTTAGTTCTATTTTCCTAAGAGCTCATTTGCAAAATGGACCTTGACAGGATGCATCCATGAATGCTAAGAGATCTAGCAGACATCATAACGAGGCCTCTCATGATTATCTTTGAAAGGTCATGGAAATCAGGAGAGGTGCCTGAGGGCAGAAAGAGAGCAAATTTCACCCCAGTCTTCAAAAAGAGTGAGAAGGGGGACCCAGAGATCTACCAGCCAGTCAGCCTCATGTCAATCCCTGGAAAAGTGACAAAGAGCCTCATTCTGGAGGCCATCTCTATCCACATGGAGGACAGGAAGGAGATCAGGGTAATCAGCATGGATTCACTAAAGATAAATCATGCTTGATCAACCTGATTGTCTTCTATCATTCAACAGCTACCTGGATGCATGAAAGAAGATCAGTGGATATTTTTGACCTTGATTTCAGCAAGGCTTTCAACTCTGTCTCATGAAATCCTCATAGGCAAAGTCGGGAAGTGTGCACTGGATGAGTGGACAGTGAGGTGGATTGAAAACTGGTTCCACAGCAGATCCCAAAGAGTTTTGATTGCTCTGACACAGAGTTTAGATGGAGGCCAGTCACTAGTGGTGTCCCCCAAGATTCAATACTTGGCTCAGTATTGTTGACTTTCCCATCAATGGCTTGGATGAAGGGACAGATGCCTCCTCAGCAAGTTCACTGGTGACACAAAGCTGGGAGGAATGGCCCAGAGAGCTGTGCAGCCCTTCAGAGGGATCTTGACAGGCTGGAGAGATGGGCAGAGAAGAACTGTCTGAAATCCAACAAAGGCAAATGCAGGGTCTTGCACCAGGGGAAGAATAACCCTATGAACCAGCACAGCCTGGGGCTCACCTGTTGGAAAGCAGCTCTGCCGAGAGGATCTGGCAGTCCAGGTGGACAACAAGGCATTCCTGAGCCAGCAGAGTGCCCTGGGGGCCAAGGAGGCCAAAGGTATCCTGGGGTGCATTGGGAAGAGCATTGCCAGCAGGTCAAGGGAAGTGATCCTGCCCCTCTGCTCAGCCCTGGTGAGACCACATCTGGAGTGCTGTGTCCATTCTGGAATCCCCAGTACAGGACAGACATGGAGCTCCTGGAACAAGTCCAGTGGAGAGCTACAAAGTTGATCAAGGATCTGTAGAAATTTTCATAGAAGGAAATTATGATAAAGCTGAGCCTGTTAGACTTGAGACAACTGAGAGGGAACCTCATTGTCTATAAGTATCTAAGAGAGGGTGTCAAGAGGATGGAGCCACACTCTTCTCAGTGATGTCAACCAACAGGACAAGAGTCAATGGGCAGAAAATGATGCACAAGAAGTTCCACCTAAGTATGAGGAAGTGCAAGTGACACACACTGGAAGAGATTGCTCAGAGAGGTTGTGGAGTCTTCCTCAGTGGAGGTATTCAAGATCTATCTGGATTCAATCCTGTGAAAGGTGCTCTAGGATGACCCTGCCTGAGCAGAGAGGTTGGATCAGATGTGGTCCCTTTCAATGTGTCCTATTCTGTGATTCTCTGAAAATGAAAAAAAGTAATCTGTTGGTTTATGTGAGCATATCTAGGGAATATCTGAATATAAAGCTCTTCATCATGATAGTTAACATGAACAACTATAAAAATGTGCTATCAAACATGGATGTAGAATCTTCCAGGGGAATTTAGAGGAGAAAAACTGGTAAGGTTTTAGATGCTAAGAATTACAAGGGAATTAATCTATGGGGGGGTGAGAGGTTATAAAGTCAATGAGATGACAGTGTTATATAAGAAGTTTTATGTGTAGCTTAGTGTTACATTAACATGCTCAAACACTGTCTGGGACATGTATGTATTTGGCACTTTGGGACATAATTTTCAGGAGGATAACAAAACCCATAGCTTAATAGTTACTGAGTACTTATGTTTAATAAAGAGTTGCAATAATCTTAAAATTAAATATACTAAAAAAAAGCCAAAAAACCTCAAACCTTCTGGTCCTAGTTAAATTAATCCAAATTTTTAAATTATTAATTAAAATGTATCAATAAGTCATGAAAGAACACTGTTTCTCTGATCTCAAAAGCTCTCCAAATTTATTATGAAAAGAACTACCTCTTTTTTGCTGTGAAGATTTTTTGTGGTGAACATTATAATGTAGTGATGCGATTACACAAAGATGAACAAAGGAGACACTACCATGACTTAGGTATTAGGACTTTTTTTGTGAGTTATAGTCCAATACTAGATTTTGTTTTCTTTCTTCCATTTCATTGATGGAAATCTCTTTTCTGCAGACATTTCCTTGGCCTCTGCCATATTGATCACTGCTGTTGAAGGAGAATGAGTCTTCTGATTGCATTCTACTTGAGAGATTGTTAAGGCAGAACAAACCTGGAGATTCTGAGCAGGTCACTGGACAGTCCTTCATAAATATTCAGGAGAAACAAACATTGTGAAAGACACTAATGCTGATAGAATTCACAGATATGCTAAGTAAGAATAAAGTATTTCCTGCAGAGAGCTCCTGTAGAGATTATATGGCCTTCTGCTTTAATGAAGTTACACTTCTGACTAATGGCAAATGATGTTAACATTTTCCTTTCAATACCAAGGACTATTTTTTATTGTTTAAAAATGATGGGGGAAAAAAAAGAAAGAATTCTAAGCTGAAGTACAAACATTTATAAGAAGTCTTAGGAAAAGGTTGCATTGCCTTATGAAGTCAATTTCCATTGAGAGTTTAGAAACAAGTCCTTGATTCTGAAACAGAGTATTTGCCATTCATAGGAGTAAACATGATTATTATTTTGCTGCTCCATAAATAATAGGAAAAATATATGCAAAATTGCAAACAAATTTTCTTTGTAGAATTATTTTATACAGATCAGTAGAAACACTAAGTTATCCACTGGATTATTTGATGAGCAGCACAATTCATAATGAAGATCTTATTTTCTGTTTAATTTTACAGACCAGTGTAAAAATAGGAGCAAAGGATGAATGCTTCTCTGTCTAAAAGTCTATATAATTTTTGTAAAACTTTTCTTATTCTGTTTCTAGCTGCCATGTCACACTAATACAGCTCAATTTCAGTTGATGAAATCTTCCTAGCCTTTATCCACAGTTCTGGCACCAAAATTTGAGAATCTACCTTAGCCTTCACTCAAAGAGTTGCTCCCTGGACTGAACAGATGTACATAGAAGAGTTTGGCTAGAGTCCTGATCCTGTACCAGACTTAACTTGAATATTTTAAATAGTTTCAATGACGCTACTCAACCACGTTCAAGTAGTAATAAAAGAAAGGGTCATAGAAATCTATCCTCTGAAGAAAGACTCTCAGTCTTCCTTCTTTTACAATTTCTACTCTTTTAACTATGACTAAATAGGAATGAAAACTGGTTCTGTTTATTTCAGTACATTGTCTCACATTTTATTTTTTTTTTACAAATGGTGCTAATGATAAAACTAACTAAAAATTGTAGCAAATAGATAGGAATTTTCCTAGAAGGAGCAAAAAAGTATTGAGGATTTATGGGTTTGCACAAAGACATGTGAACTAACCAGTCTAATAGCAATGAATCAGACAAAGAAAAAAGGGTGTTAGTTTCTGTCAACCACCAGAAAGTGTCCACTCAAGTGTGCAAATGTGCTATATGTGTTAGCATGACATATTATAGGAGCTATAGCTTTCTGGAATTAACTCTTGCTAGGGTCTGCTTTTTCCCCTCTACACTATATATGTTAACACCAGCTTGGGTCAAATGACAGTCACATTTTGGCCCAAGCGTCATGACAGTTCTGCAGAAAAGGAAAGTCTTGTTTTTCTGTGGCTTTGTTAATCAAAGGACTGGTTACATTGAAGAAGGATGAGAAAAGATCCTTGCAGTTGCAGTGGCAATAAGTTTTTTCTTTATTACTGTAGATAACAACACATTAAAAAAGACACCAAAACCTAAAAGAAGGCCCTGTCCACAAACTGCATTTGGGACTGAGCTAAACTGTAGATGTTAATAGGGAGAAAAAGAGAAGTCCTGAGTCCATTTTATTATCCCACCACAAGAGGATGGAAGAGCTCTGAAAATTACTTTTTGAGAACTGGAAGGGCAAATACAAAAGGAACTTCATGTCTACTCTTGATTTTCATCAGGAATTAGACTTGCCTATGACTTTCAAGGCTCTCTAAATCTACAATTTAGAGAGCCTTGAAAGTCATAGAGAGAGCCTCACGCCCACCAATATCAATAACTAAATGTAGGTAGGAATCTTCTCAACTGGCTTACACATTTAAGAGTAACTCGTATGAATCCAACCCCTTCACACAGAGTGAGCATGGAGAATTTCTGAAAGAGACCAGACTTTCAGAAAGGCTGATTGCTTTCTATTGAATTTAAAAGTCTTAGTTGGGCAAGAAAAATCCTATCCTCATAGGTCTTAATAATTGTCCTACTGAAGGTTTAGATTAGTAAATTCCTACTTGTTACCCAGAAATATATATCTTGCCAATTCACATTTAGGTAGTTGCATTACCCCACAAATATTTACTCCTTTTTCTAATTTCTTTTTGTTTTAATATGCTCAGAAATGTTGGCAAAGTTTAAATAACTTAAAAATTCCAGCAATTAAATTTGAATGAAAGTAAAAATAAATTAAACATTTGAAATACCATTTTTGATGGTTTTCATTACTTAACTAAAACTCTAAATTGGGTTTAAGAATAAAAAAAAAGTAACTCTGCCTTAGTTTTTCTAGGCAAGACAAAGTATTATCTGTGTTTCAAAGGTTGATTGATTTTCTACAATCAGCATATAATACCTCTCTCTTATCCTACACATCTTCTTTATATTTTCTGTCATAGAAAAAATAGATGGGGGAAAAGAACCCACTCCTGTCTCTTTAACTTCCAATCAGTTTGTCATTAAACTTACAAAAAAGAAAATATTTTCTTCATTTGAGGAAAAGAATTGCTCTAAAAACTTAGCAATATATTCCTATGCACTTTTTCTAAATAGTATTCCATGATCTTAACAGATATGGGGCACTACTTCTTTTACTTAATTTAAATCACTCTGGCAGTTTATTGTTCAGTTAGGCAGTATATTTGCTGTCATAATTTCTGATTTAATTTGAAATTGATTGATAATGATTTTTATTTAATAATAAACATTAAAATCTTTATAGGTGCCTTTGAGCCTGCCTCAGTGCAGGAGGTTGGACCAACCAAACTCTGAAGCCTTTTTCAATCAAACATTCCAGTGAACTGATAAACAAAATTGTTTGCAGTGTGTTTTACAGTTACATATATAGGTATGTATATGTACACATACATATTGTGTATAACATAAATTATTTATTTATATTTCACATTAAATAATTTTTTTAAATTAATGCAAAAGTTTTCATCCAGTGGTTGGGTGTCTTGTGTCCAATATAAAGTTGGCAAGACACACCAGTATAGAAATGAGAAAAAAATATTAGATAAATCCATATTCTAATTGTCACTATAGCTGCATGTGTGCAGGTTAGTTTGTTTTTTGTCTTAAAAGTCACTGATATTTATTAATAAATAACCATGCATTGTTATACTCTTTTTAGATATATAAATAGTTTTTCATTATTTTCATCTTGATTTGTCTTTGATCCTTTTTAATTATAAATGCCTAAATACCAAGCTTGCAAAATGAAAATACCTTTGAAGTGGGCAGTGAAACCTATATCAGGTCATTATAACCTCTATTTCTGCTAATTAGGCAGTGGGTGTCCTGTGGCCTTTTGACATCCATGCAAATATCATTAGCCAGGTATGTTTCTCTGTGACAATAATATCATTACTGTTAGACTCAGTCCCAAACTGGATATTTGCATTGATTTTCGTCCCAAGATCCTCAGTTCAGAAGTTAAACTTCAAAGGAGTGAGGTGCCTTCATACTGAAATGAAGGTGATCAATTGCTCGATGTCCAGGTGGAGATCAGAGGTGCATGATGTCCATCAGGTGTCTGCACTGGGACCACTGCTGTTTGCTTCAACAATGCCATGGGCAGAGGCATCAGGTGCACCCTCAGCAGGTTTGCAGAAGACACCAAGCTGAATGATGCCATCAACATGCCTGAGGGATGGGATGCCATACAGAGGGATGTAGAAAAGCACAAGAAATGGCATTGTGGGAACATCGTAGGATTCAGAAAGGCCAAGTGCAAGGTCCTGCACCTTAGTTAGGACCAGCCCCAGTATTCATAGAGACCAGGGAATGGTCTATGTGACAGGATTTAGGGCAGCCTGTCATACTTGGGGGTACTGGTGGGTGAGAAACTCGATATGAGCTGGCAGCGTGTGGTTGCAGCCCAGAAAGCCACTCTTATCCTGAGCTCCATCAAAAAAATATATATACGGCCCACAGGTTAAGGGAGTTGATTCTGTCTTTTACTCAGCACTTTTGAGACTCAAACTGGAGTACTGGATCTAGCTCTGGAGTCCTCACCACAGGAAAGCTCTGGACCTGTTGGAATGGATCCAGAGGAGGACCATGAAGATGACTGGAGGGATGGAATATCTCTCCTATGACAAAAGACTGAGACAGTTGGAGTTGTTTAGCCTGGAGAATAGAAGGCTCTGAGAAGACCTCATTGTAGTCTTTCAGAATTTGACGGGGGCTTCCTAGAAAGATGGGGATAAACTTTAGTAGCTGTTGTCCTGATAAGACAGGGAGAAATGGTAAAGTATATTTAGACTGGATACAAGGAAGATTTTTTTTTTTACAGTGAAGTTAGTGAACTACTAAAACAGATTTCCCAGAACAGAAGATAACTGAAATAATTATGGATACATACAAGCAGCTGATAAACAAAATAGCCCAAGTTGGAATTTTGAGGATGTGACAGAAGGAAAAGTTAGATACTTTGTTATTATGTAGAAATAATTTACTTTATCAGTAACTGAGGATATGCACAGATGTTTAGCCTGAAATTTTGGATTTACATCCAAAAATTAAAAAAAAAAAAAAAGCTTCAGAAGACAGATTAAGACCATAAGTAGTTGCCATGGTCAGTAAATTTAGCCAACATGTTACAATATATAAGAAAATCCTTCTTATAAAAAGAGTTTTTATGGTACTGACTTTGTACTAGCTGAGAGATATTAAAGCAATCTGAAGGATCTCCAGTCACTTCTGACATTTGTAGGAAATAATGCACTTTGGAGATTTCTATGTACATGGAGAGACACCTTTTTGTAGTTAAGGAATGCAAGAAAATGCAAGGCCACTACTTTTCCCAGCACGTTGTGAAATGGTTCTGTCTTCACAAAGGCTTAAAATGGTCCTGACCTATATTTTTTAAAATAGCATCACCACATACATACTGCTAAAGTAGCAGAAAAAATAAATGTGTTCCCTTGGATGCAGAGTGCATGTAAAAGCTTTTATGTGTTTAAAATGTTTTCTTTTAGATGATGTTTAATAAATGCAGAATATGGGAAAGGCAGAATTCCCTCCTTCCCCACTCCCCTTCACAGTCAAGATAATAAGAAGTTTTCCTATAGAAACGAGCCACAATAGCTTCCAAGAGCGCAATGACTTTGTGGACAAATGCACAGTCATAACACACAATAGTTCACATTCAACCCTGGACGCAATAATTATTTTAATGAGAAAGATAATGGCAAGTCAGGACACTGGAGCTAGTCCCTTACTATATTAGAGAAACATTTTGTGAGTTTAAAATTTATCATAGGCAGCCCCCTAGACAGTGAAGGAAAGAGTTTATGCTCAGTGAGCTGACAGTTACCAAATCTGGTGCATAGAGCACAATGGGCACGGAGTGTTGTCCCATGTGTCAAGTAAAGAACTCTGAATCAGAGCATTCCAGCAGAATATTGGTTCTTTAAATTAGTTCTTTGCTCTAACATTGCCACAAAAATTTCACCATGCTGGAAGAATTCACCCTGATATTGTCCCAAGAATGAGTAGGGAAATTCACCCTATTTAGCGAAAAAAAACTTCATTATGCTCACACATTTAGTGAATGTTCTTGAAAATGCACTTGTGGTGCGCCTTAAGCAGTCATTTGTGATTATGAAAAAAAGATAGCAATACTACTAACTCCTCATGATAGCCTTTTCTTTATTTTGCAGAGAACTAAATTACTCCAGCAGAAAACAGTGGTGGTGATTCAGGACAAAAACTAGCATTAAAATTTTTTGCTTCATTTTACTTTTTCTTTCACTAGTAAGCTGAAAAAAGTTGCATTATACTGCTCTATTGTTTCAGCAAAATATATCATGCTGGATTTAACAATACAGGAGAGTCAATACTGTTGCTGCTCCCTGCTCCCAGATTCAATCTGTTGCAAGGCCGGTGATGTAATCCCATCAGCAACACATGATACATGCACATGTATCACACATACAGGTAGATAGATTAATTATAATCTAGATAATTAGATATTAGATAAATTATATAGATATAGGTATATAGAGATAGATGATAGATAGATAGATAGATAGATAGATAGATAGATAGATAGATAGATAGATGGATGGATGGATGATTGAGAGCTGCTGCCATCATGGGCACACAAGCCCTCCAACCTCCAATCTGATCCACTGCTTTCAGACTCCGACACATACACAGATGCATACAGAACAGTGTCCCTCTAACCCCAGGGAGAGTGAGAAAGAAAAGAAATCAGATGATTAGACAGATTGTGCTGGTCAGACAAATCACAGCAACCCAGAATAAGCTGAGTTGGAAGAGATCCGCAAGGATCATGAAGTCCCAGCCCTGCATAGCACCATCCTCAGAAGTCACATCATGTGCCCAAGAGTTTTGTCCAAATGCTTCTTGAACTCGATCAGGCTTAGTGCTGTGACCACTTCCCTGTAGAACCTGTTCCAGTGCTCCACCACCCTCTGAACCTTTAACTAATAACCAAGCTAAACCTCCCCTGGCACAACTTCAGGCCATTCCCTCCTGTCCTGTCACTGGTCAGCCCAGAAATCAATGTGTGTCCCTCAGCTTCCTCCCATGAGGATGCTGTAGACTGTAATGTTGCCCTCCTTTGGACCCTCTCTAATGGCCTTATGTCTTTCCCATATTGTGGTGCTCAAAGCTGCACACAATATCCAAGGTGAGGCTGTCCCAGTGCAGAGCAGAGCAGGACAATCCTCTCCTTTGCCTGGCTGGTGATGCTGTGCCTGATGCACACTAGCACACAGTTTTTGACCCTCCTGGCTGCCAGGGCACTTCTGACTCATGTTCAGCTTGCCATAGTGGCCCAGTGTGATCCATGTAGCCAAATGACTTAGACATCTTTTTTCATTACAGCACACAGAACCCCATATCTTCTACATTGGTTGCATGTTACTTCATTACTGGGCTCTCCCTTTTGTTATGAATGAACCAATCCTTCCAAAGCAACCCTCAAATGGGCTCTGAGAGCATTTCAGGAAACACAACAGGCAGGTTGCTGAAAACTGCACAGATTTTGCCTCCCAGCATCTGAAGAAAGGCTGCTTCAATACTGTCTGAATAGAACTTGCATCTTCAAACACTTCTAATGCATCCTGGGTTACAATGTGGCATGTAACCAAGCTATGTATGTTACTCCCACCTACATTATTCCTGATTACCTGTTAATGGTGGGTGTAATGATCTGATTTGAACCTAGAAAAGCAAAGAAAGCTAAATTTCTGTGTATAAATCAGAAAAAATCTCAGACGGTTCAAAATATACCCAATGAGATTAAAGGACATTAAAACCAAATGAAGTTAGATGTTGGTGCCAAGAATTTGATGAATTTTATTTTATAGTAAAAGAGAAAATAAAGAGAAGAAAAAGAAAGAAAGAAAGAAAGAAAGAAAGAAAGAAAGAAAGAAAGAAAGAAAGAAAGAAAGAAAGAAAGAAAGAAAGAAAGAAAGAAAGAAAGAAAGAAAGAAAGAAAGAAAGAAAGAAACTGGTGCCTTCCAAAAGCTCAGCTGGTACAATAAGGAAAAGTCACTGAATAGACAGCTTCTTTCCCACACTCTTTCCTTAAGCATCTTCTTTCTGAACTGCAATTGTTTGCATTTACATTAATTCTGCTTCATTACATCAGAATTCAGATTGGATCAGATATTTCTGGCCTTTAATCTGGTGGTACTGAAATGTAATATTGGAAAAATAAGTACTCCAGTGATCCTTTTGTTTTGGAATGGAAAACAGGATAGTATAAAATCTATATGGAGGACAGAGGAAATCCATCTGGACTGTGAAGGAAGGGGGGAGTGTTCAAGATATCTTTTCCTTTAGCAGCTTTATGATTTTTGCAACCTTTACCCAGTCTCAATCTGACACTCCCACAAGTAAACTTTCAGGTACTGAAAGGATGCACAGTGGGATAACTTCACATTACTGCATATTCAAAGGAATCATTATGTGACAACAATCTTTAAGTATTCCAAAAACATTTTACTGTGATATATGAATGTAAGAGAACTCATTGAAAAAGCACTCAAAAACTAAATTATTCCAACTTCTACCTTCCTATTCCATCTTCAGATTTCTAGCACCTGAGAAGCATCATTCTAGCGTCATACTGCTAGAAAAGAATATTGTGATAAACAGACAACTTAAAAGGACTAACTACCTGCTCATTGAAAAAAAAAAAATAGAACTGACTTTTATACCTCCAATGTAGAAATTACTGTGAAGAATCTGCAATTATGCCCATGAGAAGACATGTCCATTTTCATCACTTAACTTACTGAATTTGAAAACTACAGTGGTTCTCATCCTGGAATACAAGTTAAAAAAACAATAGCCAGTGTTTGGTTACTTCAAATTATAGAACAGAATCAAAGCAGAAAATTGAAATGTCTCTCTCTTATCTTCCTTATCACTGTGATGTGAAGAATAAATACTCGATTTTATGGAATTCAGACATTTACTATAAAAGGCTTGCAAAAAATAAACTAAGCAAAAAGATAGAAAAGATTGACCAGAATATCCTTTACTTGAATACTTTAAAGAATCTTGTGTTGTAAGTGGTTATTTATGCTCAAGCTTTGAAATTCATAACCCTTAGAAATATCTTATGTTAGCTTTAAACTTCATATCATTTGTTTCATTCTCATTTATGAACTTCTATGTATATATTGTTATTCTTAGTATTATACAGATTCCATATATAATATATACATAGAAATATGTATTACAAATATATAAAAGGAAAAAAAAAAACAACAAAAAAACTTAAATATTTGATGGCTCATGGGCCTAGAATTGAAAATTAAATGCAACCAAAATCAGGGTAGTAATCAGTGGACAATATACACTTTATAGTTAGCAAAGGACTCATGAGAAGTATCCAAGGGCTAACCACTGCTTCTGCAAATGGCACAGAAAGCTTTAACAACACCGTAGATTTAACAGGAATTAGAGTTTTAGAGAGCTCACTTCAAAATTTAAGAGCCTCCTTTACATCCTCTCAAGTACCTAAATAAGAAATTAATAGCTTTTTTAAAAGTAATTGAAGGCTGGATGTTTGAAGGAGACCTGAATCAACAAAATTTCAGCATTTAGTATCCTCATGTACTTTTCAGTATCCTTGGGAAGATTTTTTGCATTTCTAGCACCCAGGGCCATTTAAATTCCAGTTTTATATTACTTATAAAGGAGATGAAGAAGCACAAAGAGAAGAGGACTGATACATATATATATATACCCCCCCATAGATTCTCTCAGTCCATTCCAAACAAACCAATTTCCTTAGACAAACTGATGTCTTTAGCTTACAAGTGAATAAAGATATCTGGTTTAACAGAGCTATAGACAACCATTAAAATTCATGTGAGTTCAATGGAGGCCTTTACTACATGCATAAGAAATTATACATTTTTCTGTCTTCTTTTTTACATAAAAAGAATGTCCCCCTTCTATTTAGAGATTGCTGCTGTTTTATTTTTGCTGGTGCTTAGTGCAGTGCAAAGACATACACACTCATATGTTTTCTCACAGATGCTCGCCTTTGTTCTTGTTTGTTTTGCTGTTCAATTAATATCAAAGAAAGGTCAATCTGACAAAGTATATGGTTGGTGTTTGTGTATGGAAAAACATAATGGGAAACTTGTAGTAACAGGAGTCCCATGTGCCAAAGAAAATGTTAAAAAGCCTCTCCTTAGTGACAAAGTGAGCTTCATTTGTACTGCATAAGTACCCTACTACAAAAGCCATCTTGGACTTCCATGGGACTACTATGAATATGTTTATAATATGATTAGGCAGGCAAAATGCTCCTAAAGTGCTGCATCACTAGTCTTGTGACTGTTATACTGCTGTAGTGGGACCTCTTAGACTTCTAGTGGGCTGAAATAGCATTACTTATAAGTGTACTTATATCTTACTTCAAATGAAGAGAATCTTGCTGGCTGATGTCATGAGGCTTGAAGAATGATATTAGTGTTACGGATGGTGACAGATTTTTGCTCACTTTACTTCTGTGACTCAAATGGCAGCATTACTCCACAATTTTTGAATCCCATAGAATGGAGTTCAAAATAAATCCCTGCTCACCAAAAAATTGAAAGCACTTACTGATCAAACAGATTAATTTAATGCACATTTGTGAACCACTAATATGGTATTCTCCTGGGGGCAGTGAAAGTATTGCTGTGGGACTACCAGCCATGGTGCTGCACCACAACTGTTAGAATTTCTGGAGACTTCTAGATTTGCATTTTCTTTGTAGTTTCATTAACATAATATGAAAACAGACTTAATTAGTGTTTTAGCACTATTCATTTTGTTTTATTTTTATTTTTTTTTTAATTCCTGAAGAGATGTTTTTTCAATGGGGTAAGATATTGAGTTGACAACCCTGAAAAATCAACTTCCCTTTGTAGCTATACATGATTCTGTATAAGGCTAGTACCAAGCCAGTTTTACTGATCAGGGTGGGGATTTCTTTAGTTTTTGTTTTATTGCTGCTTTTACTATCTCTTTGTTGATCTGCTGTGACAGATCTTGTTATAAGTTCCTAAATGTGTGACTATCTGGCCTTCATTCTCTGCTAGCTGTTATGAAAAAACTTTCAGGAAAATAGCCTGTTAAGCTCTCTTAAATCAGGCAAACAGAATTGGTGTTACTGCTCTAAATGAATAGATTACTTTTCCTAAGGATGGGGTAACTGTAGCTACTTTCATGCTTTTCCTCTCCATGATAAGCTTTGTTTAGCATTTTCCCATGTATTCTGTTCATGAAGTTTTGCAGTTTGTACAAGTATATTGTTCTAATGGAATAGTGCTAAAAGTCCTGAAAATGCTTTTTTCTCCACCAAAACTTTTATCCTCATTTCCACCTACAATTTTAGCATCCCTGTTTTTTCTCTAAGTTTATTTCTTTTCTCTTCTGTCCAGGCTCATCTTGGCAGAACAATTTCTCCTCTTTATTTCAAAAATTTTAATTAGTCTTGGCCTTTACAGAAAATTGTATCAGTTGGTGTCATATATGATGATTTTACTGGTTCACCAGAACCTTTCTGCTTATTTTATGCAGAACATCAAACAACCAACAGATAGAAAAAAAACCAAGTTAGGTATTACTTCAGCAGATATGAATTAGAGACCTGAAGTTGAAAGAGTCTGTATCCTTCTATACTTTTTCTTCTTATACAGTCTTCTATTTAAGTTTATTTTGTTATTATAACATAAAGATAATTTTTGCAGAAGAACAACAAATCTAACCATCAGAGTAGTAAAAATGAAAGAAAAATTGGTCTGGTTACAAATACACTTCATTATTTTATTGGCTCCATAAATGATGTTGCATCCAAAACATCAGTTGTGAAGGATGGTGAGAATTTAGGCATAAAAAAAAGTAAACAAAAGCTACAAGACATTTACAAATGTCAGATAACAAACATCACCCAAGAATTTTGTGTATGGTATCCTTAGCCTCATTTGGACAGTAACTAAGCACTAAAATTTGTGTTCCTAAGGAGTCACAGATACATAAAATCCTCCTGCAGCCAGATTACATGTCTTTCAAACCTTTTAGTGAAACTACTTCTGGCTCCCTCAGAGCACTATTAGGCTGTGGAAAGGTGTGTGGCATTAGATGCTGGAGACCAGGTGCCAGATTTCCAGCAGGACTAAGCTGCTTTAGCTTCATGGAAACGAATCACAGTGGCCACTGCAAATGTAATAGCAGTGGGAGCTGTGGGGAGGGAGCTGGCTGAGCAGTGATGATCTGAGGTACCTCTTGTGCGTGTTAGAGGGCGGCTTGCTAATCAGAAGTTGTTAAAACAGTTGTTTGAAATGTTGCCACTGGACTGGATCTTTCTAAGCAAATGAGTAATCCCAACAGTACTAATGATATCAATTTATCACTGAGGTTGTGTTTGTATGTTTTGTAGTTTCCAATCTGTTACAGGAAAATGGTGGTGGCTGGTTGGATGCATTTTTTTTTTTAATGAACATTTAAAGTACATAATTTTACTTCATTTGTGCCAGAAAATTGCCCAAACACCTTCATTAGAAATAAGCAAATCTGTTCAATACTATCTGAACAGCAGGCAGTAGATGCTTTATTGAACAGAGAAGCTTTAACAAACCTTATCCTGTACACATCCTGTACTATCAATCTGTTTATGTACTCACAAGTTTAAGGAAAATATGGGTGCTGCTACATAATAAACAGTGTCTCACTACCCTTCTCTTTTATCCAGGTGGTTGATTATATGGTATGGGATATTTTTGCAGGTGGTATAGAAAATCATATATACCAGCTGCTGTACCCACTGAGCAGCACTTTGCTAAATGACACAACACCAATCACATATAACAGCTCTAATGACTTGAGTGGTATCTTTACTAGATGTGTCCTTTTTTTGCATTGAAAAATGGCCTTCAAAAAGACTTTTACCTGCCTCTGTTTTTTGGGGTTTTTTTGGTTGGTTGGTTGGTTTTTTTGGTTTGATTTGGGTTTTGTTTTTGGTTTTTTGTTTTTTGTTTTTTTTTTTTTTTTATGGTCTGTTAGGTAAAAGGAAAAAATATTCAGGAGAAAGATAAGTGATTAAAAAACCCCACAATAATGCAAAGCCAGATAGGATAGCAAAAATGAACTGTGCACTGGATGGCTTGGCATGCTGCCACCAATCTTTGGCAGGAATCACTTGCTGCTGGCACTGGAGATGTTAGATGTACTAGCCACTGGGCCCCTGCTATAAACATTTTACTATGTAGAATCAATATTGACATACTGCATAAACAACTGGATGAACATTGGACAAAAATGATAGCAAATAGCATTTCAATAATTTCACATGAATCTGAAAATATAATTGTGCTTGACATTACTATTAGTACTATATCTGAAGGCTCTGATTATCACTGAGCACCATTAAAATTAGTCTAATGAACATCAGTCTTGTGCTTTCTTTTCCTCTGAGTATGATTGGTGTAAAGAATGCAGCAGTACAAAAATTATCTTCAGTTGGTACCCTATGGGAAGGCATCCAGAGTATTTGTTGCCCTTAGTGCAATTAACAGTCATATTGATCACTTGCTTATTTCAATTAATAGTAGATAAGCTGTCTGATTCCCATCACTGCTGTAATTAATGAAAGTAGACATCAACTGTTGCTAGAACAAAATAACTGCTTCTCTACCCCCTGTACTTCTTCCTTGGAAGTGTGAGATATGTTATGACTAAGTTTGTTCCAGGTATAGACAGTAAATTAAGAACTTTTCATAAAAAAATAGTAGAACTCCATCACTGTTTACATATTTTCCTCAATTTTATAGAGAAATTAACATATTTAAGAAAAAGATTGTCTACACTTGGATTCCCTGAAATTACTCATGTTTTAGATAATGAGAGAACTGCTTCTGTCTCACGAAAAGACAATATTGTTGCTTCTTTCTCATGAAACACTGTTACAACACAGCTCACCATTATTGCCAGGTTTATGTGAGAGACTCACAAGATCACGTGCTTGTGCTGTAACTCCAAGCTCTTGAAGTCTAAGGCGGGCACTCCAAGTCCTCTAAATCCCTCTAAGCATGTGGACTCTTACTCAGTTGGAAGCTGTCAAATCATTGAAGAAGATTTAAACTACCACATACAGTACTGCTTCCTGCTGTGGCTGATGAAGGAGATACACAGTAGCTTTACATTGTGACATTATCATTTTCTCTCTTGTAATAATAGAGTGTCCTCTTCCGTGCAGAAAGAATTTGACATCCCTGCCATGCTTTGCCTTTGATAGGCACAGTTAAGTGATACTAACCATGGATAAGTTTTCTAGTAGAAGGAAGCAGACCAGCTCCACATCTAACATTGCAGTGGGGCAGGTGAAAAAAATACAAACTGATGTTGGCCAAGAGAGAAACTGATGAAATGGATGGACTGTGTGATGTATACATTTTTATGTCTCCAAAATATATGAAAGGGAGGGGAAGAGCCACTCTCTGCATTACATTA
The DNA here is from genome assembly GCF_027477595.1 of Haemorhous mexicanus. NCBI lineage: Eukaryota > Metazoa > Chordata > Aves > Passeriformes > Fringillidae > Haemorhous > Haemorhous mexicanus. The sequence goes on from NC_082342.1 coordinate 69,786,074, forward strand.
TTATTACATTATTTAAATTGCTTAAAAAAAAAAAAAAAAAAAAAAGAGAGAGAGAGAAAAGCAAAGGAAGTAGCATATATAAATATACATTCATTTATATGAATTTACTACACTATAAAAGAGATTTGAATTTTTCCTGATCATGCTTTATATCTTCTAGGTATCCAAGGCTCTTTTTTTGCCCTTTTCTTTTTCTTTTCCACCACTAACAGTCCTTTCAGGAGCACATTGACAGCTTTGAGCTGATAGAGAATAATTATAATCAGTGTAGAAGATATAAAGTCACAATGAGAAGGGAATTCATGTTTACAGTAGTGGGGACCACACACTGTGATAGTTTGCATTAGAAACTCAGCAGGGGGAGTGTGAAAAGCTGTAGCATTATAGTAGATATGGGGCTTTTTGGCACGAATAGGTCGTGTGTGTTCAAGTACCTGTCTAACATGTAACAATCACAAAATATTATCATATTCAGCAGGACCATTATTGCTGCTGCATTGAATATGTAGCCTCTTAAAATCCCCCATGCTCTCAAAAAATGAAAAAGATACAGCATCAAATAATGGATTCCCTCTAACCATATCAGTAGTACATTTCAGAATACATTGTCACGAAAAGAGGGGACAGAGGCATACAAAGAGTCAGATCAAAACTACATGGAACAGGTGTTATGTCAGAACAAGGTTGTTCTTTCAGGTAAATAAAATCTTTTAACCAAAATGCAGAAACAAATGAAAAAAGTGAACAACCAAAGCTTTACATCAAAGCTCTGGAAAAAAAATGTAATATCATAATGAGAAGAAGCTTATAGCAGCTCAAAAACAGGTTCAAAAATCCAGGAAATATTTTCTGGGGAGATACAAACATGCAGCAAAGATTCAAGACTGTGATAAGTCCCTTTAGTTTCTAATTTCTTTCATCTCTGTTTTTCACTTTGAGCTTAGAGGTGAACTACAGGCACTTCAAAATTACAAGCAAATCTATAAGAGACAGAGATCAAGAAGCAGAAGTTTGACCTCAAAGTACTTTTTTACAGAAGCAAAACCTATATTTTATCCCTGTTATTACAACACCCTGTTGGAAGAATGCTAAGGTTACACAGAAAGGCATTTAAAATTTGAGAGCTAGAATAAATACTTTTCTACTTTGCCCAGGAGGAGTGCACCTCAAGCCCATGCACCTGATGGTCAGAGCACTTGGAATTTGAAGGAGTGGATGAAAAAGATTTTAGGTTGCACACCAAAGTGTCTTGGAATTAGACATCTTACATTTGTGGAGGTGAATCACAGAATCACAAATTCCAACCCTAAGTGTCCAAAGAACTTCTCCCATTGACTTCAGAGTCAACAAGTATTCTGGAAAAAAAAACTGCCACCAAGAAAGTGAGGAACAGCCCATTAGAAACACTTTTGAAGAGATAGCTGTCTACAGCATGAGAGACAACCTGACCACAATGTTAGCAGTCAGCTGCCTTAACCACATTGTGTTTTCTCCTTTGCCACATATAATCTCAGTAACCACCACACTAGTGTAAAAGCACTTGGTATTGTATAACTAAAGAAATCAAGAAATCAAGAAAGGAGTGTAGGTAGATAGATAAATTAAATGTTTGCTCCACAGATTGTCCTAAGAAAAAATGACAGAGGAAATAAACTTCCAGACAGGAACCTGATCACCCCACGTCTTAATTGTTTGATTTTACTTTTTCTGCTTTGGTCTGTTCCATATAGATTTCTTTGTTACATGAAGATATAACTCTGATTAGAGTAGATGCAATTTAACAAGCTATTTGTTCTTATTTTGGAGGAATAGTCACCTCTTATTTAGCTGATAAACATGCTGATTTATACTGATGTAAGCCTGTAAGAGCCTGCTTCTAGTCATCTTCATCATCAACTATGTCCTGACAAACCCTAATGCTCAACTTCATGGCTACATTTTAGCATCACTGACAAAGTCATGTGCCAGACGTGAGCTGACAGACATGCTCAGAGTTCTGATTTTAAGTCCCAAGAAACACAGTCATTCCCAAATACTGTTTCTCTCTATAGAAGTTTGGGACACTTTTCCAAGATGGTAAACTAGGCCTAACTCTCTTTTCTACAAGATGAGATGTAAGACTGTGTCCCAAGTGAACACAATAAAAGCCAGGCTACAAGGATTTCTGGAGCAGGCATTTCTCATTCCTGCTTGTGCAATTTGCTCTGCTATGCATCAAGTAAGACTCAGTGAAGCAAAGAATTCAATCTTTCCAAGTAAATGTCCTAAGCACTGGTTCCTAGAAAAAATGTGGGGGAGGGCGTTTCCACCTACCCTTCCTTTTTAAAGAGAGGTCTGAAATGCCAAACTCTCAAAGAAAAGGCTTTGATGCCTACTCCCAGAATAAAGTGGAAAATAAATGAATCTTTTAATGCAGGGAAACTGGTAGTCAAAGTTAGGGGTCAAATAACCTAAGAGGGAACTTAAATATTGGCAATTTTAAAAATGCTTTCTCCAAATCTAATTCAAGGACGGGAAAAAAATATAGTCACATGCATCGTTTAGGAGCTGAGAATTTCAGCAAATAAGGGATGCCTAAAACATATCCTAAATATTTTTTGGCGGTCTAGACAGAGGAAGAAATCTATCAGCAAAGTATTGCCTATACACTTAATGGATGGAAAATGTAGATGCAAGCTACTATTGAACAAAAAAAAGGCAAAAGTACATATTTTAGCACTGACTCTTGATTATCTGTAACGTTTTGACAAAACATAACTGCAATTGAGTGAGAAGTACTTTCTGCTAAGGAGGAACAAGGATCTGTTGAAGGTAAATAGTGATTCAGTTCAGACATAGTGTCCTTACCTGAGAGAAACAATACTTCAGTAAATCCTCTCTCTTCTTCCATTTCCCATGTTGGTAGAAGCTGTGGCAGACTTCAGTGTACATTTATATTATCCCCTTCATGTTTCACCATACGAGAGAGTCATTACAGATGTTAGATGCATGGATTTTGTTTTCTTCTTGTTATTCTGAGAAGTGAGGTCTCCCTAGCTCCTAAAGTTTCTTTCTTCTATCACCATATATGAATGGTGTTTATACTTTTATGGCTTCTTGCATTGTCTGTTTTCAAGGTCTTTGCTATCTTGAGCTTTTACTCTTGGAGATCACTGTTATACAGCACACAATCCTAGGAAGAATTTAAGGTAAGAGCCTCCCTGATAAGGTGGAACCATGACTTCAATACCTCTATCTTTTCTTAGTGGTCAAAATTAAATTTCCTTTCTCCTATGAAAATCAATTTACCACTGTGCTGTACCAGACAGAGACATTTTCACTTCTTTCAGTCAGATAGATAAACTATGCAGCAAAAAAGATAAAGAGTTACTGAAAGAGGGACAAAGGTAGAGAACAAGCCCATGCTGTTGGGTGTTTTGGTTTTGGTTGGGCTTTTCTGTTGTTAGAGTGGGTTTTTTGTTGGATTGTTAGTGTTGTTGCTCTGATTTGGTTTAGGTTTGGTTTACATTCTATTTATATTGTATGACAACTGCATGAGAAGAAAGCCACAGCTACAATTCCTAGGACTACTGCCGTTTGCAGTGTGTTTAATTTAAATTAGATTCCTAAACTCTGCAAAACTCCTCCCATGATTCTCCATACATGCCAAAGGTCCTGGCAAGAAGGCATAGCAAAATAGAATTTGGTAGTACCTCACACTACTGTAATTCTCTAACAATCAGACCATGCTTCTACTACAATATTCTTGAAATTAATCAGAGCTCACCTAATTAAATGGAAGTATTTTATAAGCTCCATTAAAATGGACTTCAGTATAGAATTGATGCCGCATCTAGAGTCACACTATTGCACAAAATTAAAATATTTCTTTTCCTCAAGACAGTTCTGCATGACTTCTCATTGTTACATGCCCAGCACAGTATCCTCTGTTCACTTTCAGAACCAGAAAGTAACAATAAAAAAAGCTTAAATTCTGTAGATATCTAAATAAATGAAACATGCCACAACTCCTAATTACCAACACAACAACTAAAATCAGGTTTGTATAAGCAACATTCTATGTGCTACCTTCATCTGTGCTAGCTATCCTAATTGCCTGGGCAGAGATTATAACTTGAAGAAAGTGAAATATTTTGTCGTACTACTCCATAGCTAAGAGATTTTTTTTCCTAAAGGGTGACAATGGAACAGTATTAGAGCCACCCATTCACCTCTATCCCTATTAATATTGACATTTGGAAGAAAAAAAATCATGTTCATTGAAATGAACCATGTTTGATATCTGAAGGATGATTTATATCATATGCAAAACTAAACTGTGTTGTAAGGATTTCTGTACTATTTAAACCTATTAAATACTTAACAGGGCATAACAAAAAAAAAAGCATTCTTTAAGGAAGAATGCTGTCAACAACACTGCACTGGCCTGATTGGTACATTAGCAGTCCTGGTCATGATAGAAGAACACCAGTGTCAAGGAAATCCCATTAAAAATCCTTTCCTTTAGTAGATAATGGACTGTGTGGCTAAACTGTGCAGCTGTTGGCTTTCTGATCTGTGCTTTGCAATTTTAGTCTCTAAGCAAGGTTGCCTTATTAGCAAAATCTTCTGTCCAAAATATGCAGAACTGGATTAAACATCTGATGTTCACAAAATGTATTTGATTACATTTCTCATGCCTTCTCAAAAATGAGGGCTAAATCCAGCTTTCTTATAACAGAATGAGTAGCTGTGGGCTGAGGTTGGTTACAAAACACCATGCGGCCTTTGCCAATAACATGATGAGGATTATTTTCTGAGAGACAATGAAGGGTCAAGTTCAAGAAAAAGAAGAGACTCTGATTTATAAAATTACACAGAATTAAAAAATAAATTAATCTTATTAAAAAAAAAAAAAAGGAAAAAAATATATATCCTCTGAAAACAGACTGAGAGACATGGGGTGGTCCAACACGGAGAAGAGAAGGTTCCTTCTGGCAGCCTCACAGTATTTGAAGGGGACCTACATGGCAGTTGGAAGAGGGGCTTTCTACAAGGGCATGTAGTGATAGAACAAGGGGAAATGGATTCAAACTGAAAGATTTAGATTAGATATTTTGAAGAAATTCTCATCTGCATGGGTAGTGAGGCACTGAAACAGGTAGTTCAGAGAAGTTGTGGGTGTCCCATCCCTGAAAGTGTTCAAGACAAGGTTGGATGGGGCTCTCAGCAACATGGTCTAATGGAAGGTGTCCCTGCCCATGGCAGTGGCTTGGAACTAAGTTATCTACAAGGTCCCTTCCAACTCAAACCATTCTGTGACTTTGTGATTTAATTTTGTATAATCAATAGCAGTTTATCAAGTCAGAGGGGAGCCTCCAGGGAATAGGAGACCAAATTCTACTCATCTGCTGAAATACCAGGACAGAGATATCAGAAACAGGAGTATTTTCAAGTAACTCTCGTTAAGAGCCACAGTTGCATTTCTGTTAAATATAATCAATTGTCTAAGTAAAAATGCAAGATAAGGCTTATGAGAAAGTAACTGAACTGGACAATAACTGGCAAGTAGTAAACAAATGAACTAATAAAAAGTCTGGGCTTCAATCACACAGAAGTCTTATTTTTATCAGATAGATTATTGGTCAAATGACAGATATTAACTATAAAATTCCTTCCTTTAGAAAGGATGTCCATTTGGTAAAAGACATGTAATTTCTCAAAATATATTCTTTTTATATCATGTGTAATTAAACAAAGCAATGCAATGTCATAGGATGTCCTGAAGGCCAAACATCTAAGTGAGCTTAAAAAGAAATATGACAAGTGCATGGAATATAAATCTGAGACTATTAAAACTGTCATTCCTGACCTCATTCTTGAGTTTGAGAATTTCCAAAGCCATTGATTCATGTATGTTAAGAAAGCTCACCAATAAAGTAGTTTCTTTGCGCCTACACCCTTTCACAAACAAACTGGAAGAAAAATCCTGGCTTACATTGACCTGTTGTCTCTTTCTTTATAAGTCCTTTGTAATTATATTATCACCAAGGCCACTCAGACACCTGGACATTTAAACATTTGAAGTAAGCAAGATGAAGCCTGTGATTTAAGACCTAAAGGCTGACGTTGCCAAATTTACTTTGAGAGTCCTACAAGAGAACAGGAGCATTATGTGAATTGATTACTGATTAATACTCAAATACTCAGCCTGCAAGATCAGTCACAATCAACCCTTCCATAGACCACAGTTGCATTTTACCCAGCCTAAAGTATCACACATACAGTTTTATATATTATATCATCACAGATTAGATAGAGAAATTATTGCTCACTTAAATGTATATTCATTTTAATATTAGACAGTTGCTGAATAAAAGGGAGGAAGAATCAAGTTGAAAGAATTCTCAGTTTTTCCTTCTTGCAGCAATGCAGTAATTTCTGAGCTACTTTCTGGTTGCATTTTCTTCTCTCAATCCCTTTCTCTTACCTTTTGGCTTCACCAGGATCCAGATTTGACAGAAGATTTGGAAGTAGTCCCTTAGACTCTTTGAATCCCCTGACTTCTGCTAGTAGGAGCTCTGAATCAGTTCCATAGCTACTGTACAAAAAGTGGGCACTTCTATCTTATCCTCTTGTCTTCTGACACTGAAAAAGTCTGATTATTTAATCATGTGTCTTCACATGAAAACCCCAAGGTCCTGATCCTCAGAAGGAGGAAACAACCCTAAAGACATGTTTATGTAGCTATTTCAGTAGGGCCCTAAATCTTCCCGTTGAGGTTTGCCAGCTGAACCATCAACCTAATAAAACGTAACAAATGGTGCAATTTGGAGCTTCTCTGAAAAGCAAGCATGGCACTGAATGTAAACTGATAGCACTCAGAATCCAAAATTAAATCCACCCTTCCTGCTGCAGGAATAAAGGACTCTAATAGGTCTGTAGTTCAAAGACTTCCAGCCAAGTGGCGTTTAGGAAGCTTTTTACTTATTTTATTTGGGAACATTTTTACTTGGTTAGCCACCACTTCCAATTAAGACACTGAAATTAATGGGTTGAAAAACCAGCTCAGTTTTTAAAAAATGAAATAGCCTTTCAGTTATGAGCTTTATTGTCTTTTTTCTTTTTTCTTTTTTTTTTTTTTTGACTAACTAGAATTGCTCACAAAATCTTTCAGAACTAAAAGTAATTTAAGAAGCTGTTCCTTGATGCATTTCAGCTATTAGATTCCAGCTCCCAGGTTTGACTCCATAACTGGCTATGTGTAGACAGGCTTAGTATATGTTAACATATCAAACATGGACATAAATTTGATGTGTTAGCAGGTCTACTCTGATTAAACTTAGGATCAAGAACTTAATTGCATCACTATATAAGCACAACCTTTATTGGATTACTAACCTGCAGAGAAGGGCAAAAAGGCAAATGTGTCTCTGTACATATGATTTTACATTGTTTAGTCTTATTGACTACACCCTGTTCAGTCTCAGTAACACTTACTACTTTGGAGTGATTGCATAGAGAACATAATCCTCCAATATATAAAATCTGAATAAACTTATCTTGCACCTGTCACCTTCTGTTAAGTGTCAGAACAATTAAATTGGTTCTGGAAACAAGTGGTCTGGATCTTTTCCTATATGGTTGTAATTATAATTGAAATTAGAAGTCTGTTTATGAACCAAAATCCTTAACACTTTTTGCATAGGCTATTTGGGAACAGAACTTTTTTCTAGAAAGATTCTCCTTTCCTCTGGGTGGGTAATTAGGCAGCATGGAAAGAGGAACTCTAGTGGCCAAATGGATGAGACTTTAGCTAGGAGAAGACCCTGGGAACCTGCTGAAAAGAAAAGAGGCTCTATAAGAAAGCAGCCTCCAGCATGTTGATAAGGAGATTTTGGCTCAGAGGCTCTCTTCTAGAGCTGCTAACTGCCTCGGGCAGCTCAGGGAAGAGCAAGATTAAAAGGAAAGGTGTTTCCTTCCTACACAGAAGACTAGACTTTATTCAGGTAAAGACTAATTTTGCTTCTATATTTATTGTAATACAACATAGATTTGGAAGATTTTTTTGGAACATTAATTTCAAAGGAAATGTGCTGTAGATCCACTAGAGGACTGCCTGATTCAGAGTCCTACAACAAAGACCCTTGATCATACTAGATGTTCACAGGTTTCAGACAACAGGCCTTTAAGGATATTCTTCTCTCTGCACTCCAATATTTAGTAAAAATAGCTCCTGTCTCCAACAAGATCAAAAAATTCAGGTTAATTTAATAGTCAGTCCATGAATGAATACTTTATCACATGGCTCTGATGCCTGCAGTTTACCTCATTCCATGACCTATGCCAGTCTGGCTCTTGAACTTGGGTTTCTGTCTTCAACTTGGTTCCTGTGTATCATTTGGTCTAAGGAAAAAGGAACAGATTTCTATGTCTCTCAGTTTTATATGCGCTACATTTTTTTTTAGAAAATAATATAAAGATTTTATTAAAAGTAAATATTATATTAGAAATGGAATTTTAGCTTTTTTGGAAAGAGCAGAGTTTGAACATATGTTAAATTATTAAAACCTATTACACAGTTTAAGATAAACACAATAAAAAGTCTAATGCTTCAACCAAAGATGTTTTGCCTTGGTAGCCTCTAATCATTCTTAAAGAAAGAAAAATTAATAACTAGCTAGTGTTGAAAGAATATTTTACTATTCATAAAAGTATAATAAATTATTAGTCTTTTCTGTGTACAATGCTTTAATTAAAAAAAATAGTTTTCTTCTCAAATATGATAATGTGCTTTGTGTGATGGATTAAAAGCCCCTGAAATTCTACATGTCACAGAAAATAAACTCCCTTTCTTTTTCTAATTAAAAAAATTAATGTTGGTTACTGTTACAATATTAAATGTTTGATGGACTGAATGAGATGACATTAGATTATCTTTAAGGCTATTCGTTATAAAAGATGAATGGCAAATACAAACTCAAAACACATGAAAGTCCCCAATAACTTTATAGAAAAAAGAAGGAAATAAAATGTAAATGTGTTTCTTACATTGTTCCTGCTTGGCCTCTTATTGCTTAATGTGCAATTTATAAAGCACAACTAATTCTGATGGCTTATTTTACAATGCAGAAAGTTTTAAAGAAGTTTATGTATTTTTCTCTGAACTGTCTATGGCAGCTCATGGATTACCATGTAAAGGCAAAAGATTATCCACATGAAAGCAGAAAGAAAATATCCTTACGTTTTATATCCTTTTTTTACCCACAGAGTAAACAAAGGTAGCTGGATAATAACAGAGAAAGATGAGGAAATTTTATAAAACATGGATGGGATTAGTCTCGCCTAGTTTTTGAGGTATGTGAAAATCTAGTTTGCATTTAAGTTGATTTTCCTATGTCCCTGCTGTAAGCAGTGAAGACAAAAAGCCATCTCTGAAGGGCTCGAAGCCACCTCAATTCAGCTGTCTACATGCTTCTTTTTTAATGTCCTAGACTCTACTTCTTGCTTCCATCAACACTTCCAGACACCTGCCTGAAGAGTCCTGTAACACGCTAGACTTGTCAGATATTCTTGGACATTTTAAGATGTATTAAAGTCTCATACAAGTCAAGCTCAAGATGATCAGTTAAGTCTTAGTTGAATTGAACAGGAGGCAATTAAACTACATTTGGACATCTACAGCTACATGTCCTCTGGATTATCTAAATTCCTGTTCAACTCTAGCAGAAATAGCAGGTGAGATGCACCTAACCTCATTCTGTTTGAGATGCCCTAAACTCTCAGAAGCAATAACATGAAGCTTGACTGACAGCCAACAAGACTTGAATGAGAATTGAACCCTTCTGAAGAAGCAATTAAAAGCCAGGTAGAATAACTTCATGGCATGTTAGGTTTACGTGTCACCAGATTAATGTTCTCCCTCATCACTGCTGTTCATGAGGTGCAGAAGAATTATTTTCTCATCCAACAGAAATCATCTACATTTGGTCCCCTGAACAGCTCCCCAGATTTTAGTGACTATACTGTCTAGAATTCTATTGGTTGTAAAGGAAGCCTACATACTCTGCTTCAAGGTAGAGACTGCCTTATTCTGAAAGTTGATCTCACTCAAAGGAGGTAGCATGAGCAGAGTCTCTCCTCATAGTGACAGAAATTCCATAATTTGTGTTATTGATGAAATAAGAGTCAACATAATTAACCCCAAAAAATACAGAACATCAAATATTCATATAACAGGAAGTGCCAAAACATTCCTGGGCTTGGAGAGATTTTGAAGTTGCATTTAGATTTATCTGCTGAGGGACATTAGCAGCCAAATCAGATTCAGGTCCTCTTCAAAACTACGATTCTCATTCATTATAAACTTTTTCTGAAAACCAAGATACAGAGAAATGCTTGTAAATGAAATAAGCATTCTGGAAACATTTATGTCTAGCTTGAAATTTTTCCATGAATTCCCTACTAAACCATCTACTAAGAATTCTCTACTAAGTCCATCTGAAAACTGATGATGTCCCAAGATAAGCTTATATAAAATCACATAGCTTCAAATTTTATGTACAGCCCTCCAACTTTTATTTCAATCAATATGCACTATACACAAAAAGTTTATATGCAAGTAAATATCTCCATCTCAAGCTGGGAAAAATAAAATTTATGGTGGCTTTTTCCAAAACTTGAACTATAGTGCCTAGTGCTTTGATTTGTGTTGTATGTTATTTTTTTCTGGGTTTTTTTGGTTTTTTTTTTCCTAAATATCACAGTAAAAGCAGAGGTAAACATACACCACATAAACACCAATGTAATCATATGTGTATACTTGTATATGAGACACTGTCCCACAAGATAAGCACAGCAAAAGAACTTCCCACTGACATCAGAAAAATATTAATATTTAAAACTATTGCATGCCTTTATCTCCCGCTGATAAGGCTTTTCCTTAAAAAAGCTGTAAGAGATATTTTGAACAGATGGTAACTGGTTTGCTCTATCCTGCATCTCTTCACAACTGCCACAGAGCTTTACCATTCATTAATCTTCCATAGACTTCCAGTAGCACAGCAACTAAATTACACACATACACACTCTGAGGCCAGGACTGCTGTCAAGCCTAAAATAAAACTGAAGTGCACCATGCCAAGTCTTTTAACAAAACTCTCCTATAAAACAGTTAGAAAAATAAACATTTAGCTTGGAGCCTGACCCATGAACACTCAGCCCTAAAAGAGAGAGCGCCAGTTGGTCATTACATTTAGGGCATTCTATGAAGCAAGTTGAGCTGTGATTTGTCAGAGGAAATAAAACCAAAAAACATCTGGTTTGAATTCACCTTGACTCATTAAGGTTTAAGGAGAGAGCTATTTCCTCTATGTTTGAAGTGACGAGGGGAAAAAATACATTATACCCACAACATCCCCTATGATCCTGCATTTGTAACGAGGTCTCTACACAGCAGGTGATAACTAAATAAAATTGCAATCTATTTTTTTGGATTAGAAATTAGGCCACAAATTCTAAATTATCCCTGTTGCTTGGACAACAAACATATACATCAAATTCCTAATTATCCATCCTTCATTTACAAAAAAATAGCTCCAGCATTTCAGTCTCTGAACTTTGCCAAAGCTTCCACTCAAGTTTTTTTCTAACATATTTTTTAAATCTAGAGATGATTGAATTTTTTTTTTTCCTAAATGTTGAATTCTTTCTCACAAAAATGTTCATAATTTTGCTCTTCATCGTTTCTGGAAATCAATACTGGCAACTAAACAAGGAATTCAAAGAGAACTTCGATCCCAGTATTGTACAGTGCTGAAAGGTTGGCTTTTCCATTTCCCCCTTCTACCTCCTCCATCACTTTTGGCTGAGGTATATTCAGAAAGTACTGTAAAATGACAAACTCAACAGTACAAGCAGCAGCATTTAGAAGCCTAACTTATCATCTATCTTTTATGGTGGTGTAGATATACATATTACATGTGTGAACAGATGTTCCCAAAATCCAAAAGTGAAGTGTTGCAGTGACTAGGAGAACAAAGCCCCGCTGTAAATAATTACATTGTTCCCACAGTCTATCTCTTCCCTTCTTTATTTCCTTTGTTTTTCCATGGGAAAATAAAAAAGATTACATTTTTACTTCACAAAGTTTTATTGACTAATCTAAATGTTATCTTTCAAATGCAAATTTGAGGTTTTAATTTAGAATTACTGCTATCTTTTAATTGCATCAGTTTTAGAGGAGAATTAGTATTAGTGTGCAATCTCTATAATCTCTATAATTATGGAGATTTCTGCAGTGGGAATCATAGAGCTCTAGATATTATGTATCTGAATTTCTCTGTTTACCTTAATATACTTTTGTTGCAAAATACCTCCAGGTACAATTTTGCAAAGCTGCAGTATTAAAATAAAAGTCTTGAAATTTATCTTACACACTGAATAATTTTAAATAACTTTGCTAATATTATTCTGTTTAAATCTGTGTTTTTATCTAGTGTGTACCTTGTACAAGCATTTCAATATCCAGACTCTCACATTAATACAAAGTAAAAAAATTAAGACACTTGATTAAACCACTCACATCTTCTCAATATACATATAATGCTGCATACAATGTTCCTGAAGTAAGTAGAACTATTAGAAATCTATACCAGAAAATTACTTGTCATTAAAAAATATATAAATTCTTCTCCAGGCAGTTCCTATTTCTATATCTATATTCTTCTCACATTTTTATCTTTGTTTGTTGATCTTAAAAAAAAAAAAAAAATTGGCAGCACAATGTGTGAAACCAGCCTGTGAAGAGCTCCTGAACATAAGACTTTTCAGACAGAATAAATTGATATTCAAAGATTCATGATCTGGTTATTGCATCAGCATAAGCTGGAGACTTAGACCTAGGACCAGTTGAGCTCTGATTTTGGAATTAACAACGCATCTTGGCTTACCTGAAAACATACTAGCTACATTTGCTTCAATTTGTATGATGTATGTAAAGATGAAGAAAGATAAATTTCTATATTTGGACAAACTATAGAGCACACAGTCATGGTCACACTTCTGTTTCTGAAGATTCTTGTGGTATCCCAAAGAATACAATTTTTAATACAAATTTAGCTTGTTGCTACATCAATTAGTGGAAAACATATAGTAGGTTATACACAACACTTAATGTATTTGCTTACTTCTCTTAGATTTTTCCTGGGGAGGAAAAAGTGGGTCTTTTTGAGAAATTTCTATCACATGGTTATGCAGCAGGGAACCCAGAATAAGATTACTGAATGTTTACCAGCTCCAAGTCTTTTTTCAGCCTTTTAGAACTAAAATTTATATTTTCATCTACTGAAATTGATTAGCATTTTGATCTACAGAAATAACTTAGCACATAAGGTTGTATCTGGTTGTGAAAAAACTAATGGGATAATTATTTGGCATTCAGTGTTAGCAATGCATCTGTACCAAAACATTCATACCCTCCAGTACCAGAAATTGCATCCATATTTTCTTTTGGAAATTTTACCTTTCTGAAACTGTCATTATGAGCTACTTTTTCTTCCTTTTTGTAACAAACCGGAAAACACAAAAAAGAAGTCTTATAAAATAACAGTAGAGACAGATGCATTCCAGTGTTCTGCAAAAGTTCTCTTGCCCTGCTTAATTTACTGATATAGATGCAAGCCAAAGTACGAGTAGAAACAAGACAGACTGCTGTCCAAAGCTACTGCTGGGAAGGAAAGGCAACCTTTTGCTCTTTTGGTGAGTAAACTTTGAGTGTGATTTGTATTTAATAAGGGACTATAAAACTGTTCAGTATCTGAAGTAGATATGGCAAATATGTATAAGCAAGGTAGCCTGCTTTGCCAAAGTAAATGCATTGTTACGGGCATTAAGAACTACAAAAGATACCCTAATACTGCTTTTTATTGATTTACTAATATAACCCAGTAAATACGATGGCACTTTGCAGACAAGTAGGAGCCATATCCCTGAGCTGAAAAGCAGGCACCCTAAAACAATTGAGGCAACAACATTATGAAGGTGTTAAGACCTGGATAAAGGGTAAGAGAGAGAATATTTTCTTACAATGGATTGACAGAGACTGACAAAATAATGATGTAATTACAGCATTTTGCTATTTTGGTACCAATATTAAAGAGGTTATTTTAACTGTATAGAGTAGGTTTTTTGGTTTTTTTTCTTGAAGAAAGTTGAGGAAAAACGCTTTATCTCTTAAGTTTCTTTGCATAGTGAATATGATTATTTTTTCAAAATGTAATTGTGCTAGTATATGTTCTAAAACCATCTTTGTTCAGCACAACTCCCTGTCATTGTTTTTAACAGCTGAAATTCAAACAATCAAAGGTTAATCAAGACAAAATGTCTTGAAGAGAGATCATAGCAAGATAGTGCATTTATCTGCTAATTGTCTGAGGACAAACCCACAGAAAGCTACTGTTGTTGGCTTCTGTTATCTGGCTAAGGACAATGAATTTCAGATGGTTTCTTCTGCTGATAATCCATTTTCTCGTGAGATTTTTCAAGGGTTAGGCATTATTAGGTGTTTGATAAATATAAAAGTTTTAATATTAAAGCTTTTTTTGTCCTCAGTGTGAAATATATGCCCCTAATCTAGAATATTAATTTGATATTCAAGGCCGCTGTGTGATAGAACATTTTGTTCCCTTCCAAATGGATGTACTTCGGGCATCATGTATGGAGAAAAATCTGCAATATTTTCTCCATTTTATTAGGCCATTCAGGATAATCTAAAAGATATGAAAGGAGCTTCCCCTAATGTCTTTGGAAACTGTTTTTTCCTTGTGTGCTTGCATTCTACAACTTTTAAATGCAAATGAGCCCAAACATCTCAGTGAGAACATTGGGCAAAAATTTTTATATGTTGCAGTTCACTTTTCAAATCATAAACTTTCTACTTCTAATATAAAGCTGTATTCATACCCTTGTTCTTTGCTCTAATTCTCTGATCTCTGATAGCAAAATCCAATAAATTTCTAACAAGTATCCCCTGTAATTTCTTCCCAAAATTTTTTGGAGTATAAAACTTCCTTGTTTTCAATGTTCAACAAGTGCTTCTTTTGCTCTTAGGAATATATCTGGGGTTTTAATATCATTAAGGATTGGATGGTCTAAGTGTAGCTGTAAAAATATCATGGTATGAGTCAAATAAGAAAGTAACTGGAGCTCAGTGACACAAAACCCTTCACCTGATATGCAGGGGGAAATCATGTCACTACTTATAGGCTGTCTTAAATTGCAACATGAAATTCTTTCTTTTACCAAGGTATTTCATCTATATTAGTAATAATCAAACACCAATGTTGTCACACAGAGAGTAGTGCCCTATACATTGTCAGGGTTGTAGTGCACACTTCTTTTCTAATCTATTTAGGAAGATGTGGCATGCATTTTCTTTCAAAGAACTTCCTTCCTACTTTGTACTTCAGAGGAGCAGAATTTAAACAAGTTTCATTGCTTTTTTAAGGGTAGAAATGAAAATGGGAGAAAAGGTGACTCCAGTAACAGTTGGGGGGAAATCCTTGCTGTCTCCTAAACCCAAGATTTTTGTTCTCTTGCTCAGAAAGGACATTTAGGCCTGTGTTGTTGTGGCAAGCTAAATAGCTGTTACAATGGAGCAAACATTACTAAGGTTTTAAGGGAAAAAAAGAAACTTCATCCAGCCATGCTTAAAGTAGTTTAGATTGACAATCCAAAACTAAAATTCACACAATTTCCTACCAGTTTTTGAAAGAAATGTGATGCCATTGACAGTATATTGAATGGAAATCACACATTCATCCAAAACATCCTGCATCTAACCATGGAAGCCATATTTCTGTAAAGAACAGTACCCAATACAATTACTTACACAACCTCTCCTACTACCATTATTTTCAAGTTTGCTTTCACAAGTATGGATCAGATCCAAGAATGTTAGACCTGAATGTATATTTACTGTTCATTCTTTAAAAATGTTTCTCTGTTGCTAAACATCCAGCAAAGATTTTTAATTTAGTCCATTTTGACCAAAATGCCCACAATATTGAATCTCATCTATATGCATCAAAACCATGTCCTTTTTCTTGTTTATTCAGTTCTTAGAATTTACAGGAGGATAAGTGCATTGTTCCTTCTTTCACTGGCCTAGAGCAGCCTAGGACAGATTGATTTAAATTGTTATTCTAGATCCATACTTTTTATGAGTTTCTGTAAGTGCTATTTATCAGTCTCTACCCCACACTATTAAACAAAGGTTTCTTGACTGTGTGAGGTTTTTTGTGTATATGGGACATTAAACTGGATAAGCTGAGGGCAGGAATTTTTGTTTTTCTTGCCTAGACTTTCTTACACTTTCTTTTTTTCTTGCACATTTCAGATGCTAGCTTTAGTTTCCTGTAGAATTAAGTGGAAAACTGATACAGTAAAATAAACAAAAAGAATGGTTTTTATTCTTTTTAAGGAACAACTGAATTTTAGTTGAACAGAAGTAATTCAGGGTGCCCATAAAGATTGTTATGACCCTTGAATAAAGGAACAGAATGCGTGGAATACGACACAAGCAGATCTTGCAAAATTTGCTGCTTCAGGTTATTGATACTGCAAAACAACCTCAGTGAAAAACATCACCATTTCTGCATGCATGAGGTGAGGTATCTGTAACTGTTTAATACAATTGCCCATCTGGCCCCAGCTGACCAAACGGATATTCCAGACCTTATGGCATCATGCTCAGCATATAAAGCTGGGCAAATAAAAAAGAAAGGGAAGGGTGTTTGGAGTAATGGAGCCCTTGTTTTCTGGAGAGGGTTGGACAACTGCCTGTTCATAGGGAGTCATGAATGAATTCCTGTATTGATTTCTCACGTACACAGTTTTTACTTTCTCTATTAAACTGTCTTTGTCTCAACTCATGTGTTTTCTCACTTTCATTCTTCCAATTATCTCCCTCATCCTACCAGGAAAGGGTGGGTGTGAATAAGTGGCTGTGTGGGGTTTAGTTGCCAGCTGGTAAACCAAGACAAGCTAGAATCAGTTGGATTTAAAACAGTAGTTCATGCCTGATTCCAGTTGCCCACTGCACCATATTTATTACCTATATAACAATATTTACATCTAGTGCAGAGACCTTTCATACACTTTAAAATTGGGTCAAACTTTCAGACTTTCCTAAAATGCAAAACATGTTGATTAACACATCATATACATTATTCACTACGATACATGCTAGCAGTATACAAATTACAAAAGTTTTTCCCATCTGCATAAATTTAGCAACCACTCTTAAAACACCTGAGTTACAGAGTAAATGCTGATTAGATAGATATTCAACATACAATAAGGGCATAGGACAACATCAAGTATTCCCCATTAGAAAATTTATCCTGCATATATATTGTCACTTAGCAGTATGAAAACAGTATCTCTTCAGTGGAAAAAAAATGCAATATCTGCTATATTAATATATATTAATAGCACATGCTGCTCACTGTTATGGATGTTCTTGCTACCAGGCACTCAGATACACATTTGGCACGTATTCACACTCAAAAAGACAATCACATACCACTACCTGCAGTTCAATTAGCATTAAATCACTGGCCTCAAGGTACTTTAAAGGCAGATCTTTAAAGGTATGCTTGGCAATAACACATAAAATAAGGAATTTCTAAAAATTTCAAGGAAGTGAAATTCCTTTACAAGCCAGATTTTTAAAGGTAGTCATAATTATTGCATCCTGTTCTTTAAAAAGAAAGAAGAAAACACTAAAAAGAAGAAAATCAAAGAAAAGAGTTTTACAGAATATCAAAAAAGAGTTGCAAAAATAAATAAAAATTGGGGAGATTTTCTGAGCTGATGAATATATGCAAACAAGAGGTTAATTGTAAACAACAGTGCTATAATTCTGCTTAATTGCCAGAGAAGGAAGAAAATCTTAAAAGACAGACAAATTATTTTGCACAGAACAGAACACAGAAGTTGAATAATTATGATTAGTGCTATCAAAGGCTTTTTGAACAGAGAGCAGTAAGGGAAAGTAAAGCAGAATCATCACAAACTGTTCAGCCCCTCTATCAAATATTTAAGAAACTATAACTGAAAAGGAGCACACAGAAGTCAGAGTAAAATTGTACAAGAAAATTAAGAAATTTACAAAACTTGAGTAGAGATGCCGTTGGTGATCGGCTCTCACAAGGACAAAAGCAGATTCTTTTTCTCTATTTTTGAAATATTCTTGCTAAAGAAAAATAGGAATATAATAAGAACTGGAATTGTATGATTATTATAAGACAACTAATTTCAAAAAAGAAAGCTGTAGTCAGAAAGCGTTTTGATATGACATACATAGCACTGACCTCATCTTCTTCCAAACTTCATAACTATCATCAGATAAAAACAGTTCCCTGAATGTTGCTAACTCAGCATGGTGCTGCTGACCGCTGTATTTATTATAGCATGTTTTAAAAATGTTGCAAGAGGAATGCAGGATTTCAGAAGTGCTCCAAGGTGGATTAACTCTCCTCATCTTGACACCATGATAAACTCTCAGTGCATTTAGTGCAGAATGCTGACAGTAAATTATTCTTCTCTAACTGTAGTCTTCAAAGTGCTAGGTGTCAATTCTAAGCAAGCTACAAGGGTTCCCTCTGTGTTAAAAATAAAAGGACAGGCCCCCTTCAGAAGGTAAATTATCCTCCTTTAAGATCAGTATCTAAAATTACAGTTACAGACAAAATTCAGCACTTTCTGGAGATGGTTCCCTTGGTAATGCAGATGGAGACAAAGACAACCAAGGGTTATGCAAGATATGTACATTTTATAGAACAAACAGCAAGATAATTTTTATGGTGCCCGTATCTTGAAAACCTCTCATTGTTATCTTTGACCAATAGGAATATAAAAGCAAGGTGCCTCATGCTCAGAGATCCAGAATTTCACTCATTTCCAAGCATTTTTTAGAAGTTGCAAGTCAGAAGACATTATCTTTAACCAGAACTTTGTTTATGGGAATCTAACAGAAAAGAAGCATCACAAATTTTGTGTATTCCAACTACTTAGCATAGAAAACTATTTGTTACCAAAAATCCCAAACAAACAAACAAAGGAAAAAACCCAAACTTGCTAAAAAAATATGTTTTCAGATGAAGAAACTTAGAATTAGAGAAAGAAGAAGAAGAAAAAGAAGAAACATAGAATGAAATATCATAGAGTTGTAGAATATCCATAATTGGAAGGGACCAAAAATTATCATTGAGTCCAACTCCTAACCTTATCAAAATCACTAGGGAAAGCACAAATCTGAAAAATTAGAATTTGTTATTTCCTTTTAATTCACATTCTGTCATCCAAAATAGGTTCCCTGTATTTCAACACTCATATTTTCCCTGATGACCTCTATGTTTCAAAGTTGCCTATCAAAATTAGTTCCATGTCCCAATTTTGTGAAGTCACAAGATAATTTCAGGAAAATAAAGGCTTCATATATAAAGCTTAACATGCACACACTAACAGTTTTGATCCAGGTATTAAGCTTGGAAGTTCACAACTGCCTGTAATTTTTCTTTAGTTCACCGTCTCTTCAAAATTTCTGAACAGAAAAACAGAAATAGGCAGGGATGGCAAAGCTAAAAGGAATTTCTGCTTCAATTACACCTGAAGCTGACAGTTTAGACTGATCTATTACTTAGGAGGTTTGGACAACAACTTCAGACACCCATCTTTTTCTAGTCAGCTGCTGACTCTTTTATAAAGCTTCTAATCTTGAGAGATGGCTCTATATATTAGTCCAGCTGGATTCTGTGCAAACATTTGTATTAAATGCAACTGCTGTGTGGAAATCTGTTTTCCACCAACTGAGAAACATCTGTAGATTATGTCCTAGTAAATGCAGAAGGGCTTTGTTAATTTCTTTGTTTCATCTTATTTATACTATCCCTCTTTTTATTAGTCTCCCTGCTGTCTAACAAACTTCAATTGATATAACACACTGCTGTGAAAAATCTAGGCTGCATACACAGTAACTTCAGTTTTCACTTGCTTAAGGTTATATTCTCCCTGCACGTTGCACATATAATTCTCACAAATGTTAATGGGCTTTAAGATTGTGTACTGAGGGCAAACTGGAGCTCCTATATTAGTTGCTGGTTAAATTCCATCATGCTTCATAAAGCACTAACTGGTAAAAATGTAATTGTTAGAACAAGGTCCATAACACAAAAATAATTTAGGAGAACAAAAAACTTTTTAATTCTTTCTCAAAAGAAAATTGTGCATGTATGCTTATGGGATAAAAATTCTAGGGTACTTATATTTAAATGCATGTACAAGCAATTAGTTGATCCTGCATGGATTCAATTCTGTAATACATTTTGTGGACTGATGAAGCAAAAGCTGCTATCAAAGTGAAAAGGAGCACAGGCTTTTATAAGGTCAGCAATTTTTCAATGAACTGGCAAAGCAAGGATTACAGCTTCAGACATCTTGGTACCTATTTAAATATCTAGAACTTTTGAACATTTGTTGGTGTTTCTGGGGATAAAATAAATCATTTAGGAAAAGAAAAAGGAAAACGAATGCTTTATTACATGTATTTACTTCCCCTTTGAAGTTCATGTCAGATTTGCTCATTTAAAAGAAAATAATTCCACTACAGTCATTACAGTAATTCAGGTTCAAACAGCCGATGAAACCAAGCTATATTCTGTCTGCTTTGAAGATCTTCTGTTGGTTTTCTCACACACATTTTGAATAAATCTCCTAAAACACAATGCTATGAAAAAATTGACAGACTGGAAGGGAGTAAACCACAGTATCAGGATACTAGAAATTAGAAAATAAAATCTTTCTCAAGAAGGTCATGTAATCTCTCCCTCACTACAGCAGAATTTTTTCCTATAAAGCTTTTTTCAGATTCAGTTTAAAAATGAACAAGTGGCATTTCCATCACTTCCCCTGGGAGGCAATTTCATACTTAATGTATTCTCAGTGTATATAAGGTAGGGAGGGACACCCACATCTCCCACTTTGTTGAAAAGTGCTCTAATCATTTGGGAGAGAGGGCAGGTGGGAGGGAAGGAAATGTATTCCACCCCTCTTGTTGAAGCTGTGTCACTATGCAGAAAAGATTTCAGGATATTATGGGAGGGAGGAGGGAGAGGGAGAGGGAGAGGGAGAGGGGAAAGAGAAAGAGCTGTCTGCTAGTTAGCACATTCAGTTTGGTACAGGGAATCCTAGGTTACTGCTGCAAGTTTTACTCTAGAGACTTTATTTTATCCACTGGTCAAGACAAAATAGGAAACATTTCTAGCTAATTTGTCTACAGATCTTATTTTTATAAGCTCATATATAGAAATGCAAGATTGAAGAGGCATGGCCATCTGTTTTTCTCAGATGGTATTTTGCATCATGTGGATAGATCTGGAAAAAAAATCCCACAACTTCTCTGGACAATCTGTTGGTGTTACACACAGTGCCTCATGCAAATTCCAGAGTAGATATTAATTTCACCTGTTATACTTCGTAATACATATTTAAAGGCAAAGTCATATTATGTTAGTAGGAAAATTAAATCATATTTATTTACCTAAATTTATCTACAAATTTTTTTTCTTGGCTTTGACATATCAGCATCCTCCTTCCTGTACTACTGGAAATAAAAGTCCAACAAGGTTTAAGCAGACTGAGTTTAAAGTTGTGCTGCGTTTGATCTTCATGCTACATCAGTGTTAGTATTCCTTGAACAGTAGATCAGCGTTGCTAAAGCTGTATTCCTTGTGACAGGCTCTTTTCTTGTCACATGCAAATACAGCCATTGCTGCAATACCTTCTGTTATGAGGCAGATAGGACAGAACTCACTTTATTAAGTGTAATAAATCCCCATGGATACCTGAAGGATTAGGGTTTTCTCTAAAAAGTGAACCTTGTGTTACAATCTGTAAATGTTGAGTAGTGATCTAATTCAAGTAGTAACCCTACCATAAAACTAGACTAGCTTGCTGGATTTGTTCCTTTTCCTATTCTGATTTTTTTATCAAGATGTTTTTACTGAATGTCTCATGATTGGAGGATTTCTGGATTTTGTCAATGAAAGCACCTCTGTGCCTAGTGGAATACTTTTCCAGTGGATAAGTGGCAGGAGAAAGTAATTTGGGGGGGAGGGGGAACTCTATGAAAGTCAAAAGATGAAAGTGTTATGACACTTAAGCAAGCTCAGATAAAATACTTGAGAAAACTCAATTTTAGCTCCTGTGATATGTAGACTAAAGTTGACTATGACTCCCATTCAGTCATAATGATAAGTCTTTGGCTCTAAACTCTATCTCTACACTTTATTCTTCTCCATCTGTTCAATCAAGTGTCACTCTTAGCAACTTCCTTCATGTCTTTCCCTCACACAAACTTCCCTCACACAATTCCAGAACGGATGAATACATTCCAACTACAATGAGCACCCTCTAGCTGTTTTCTGTACCATCCCCTTTGTTTTGTGCTGAGCCATCTGTCGTCCTTAGAATGCAAGTCCTTTGGAGCAAAGTATTCATTAGTCATTGAACAATGATTTCTGAGCAAAATTTATAGTTAAACCACCAACATTGTTACACTTGGAGTTTGGAGAAGTTAGAAGATATCTTATTAAATAAGTTCAATTAAATCCAATTATTAAATCCAACACCTATGGAAGTGAAGTTGTGCATGATTATCTGTGCTATTATACGCAGTTTGAATGAATCTTCCATATCTCTCCTCAATTTCTACAGTACAAAGTACTTCACCTCACAATATATCTTTAGACAAAAGCTGTTATTGATTCTGGAAGTCACATTCCTGCAAGTGGCAGAAAGATGCTGTGCACCACTTTCTTTTCCTTCCATTCCAAGCACCCATTGTTGTTGCAAAATAGATGAGACTCAGGATATTTACTGCCTACTGTGCATAAACTCAAAGTAGGCTGCACAATTCTTTCTTGTCTCCTTGATAGTGAAGTAAGGCTTCCAAGAGTGAACTCATTTGTCTGAGTGCTCATTTCACTTTCTGCGGGCACATATCAAGATTAAGTAGGAAATCACTGTATCTTTATGTGCTTTTACAAAGAATGCGTGCAGACTTAAAATGACAACAAAATTCCAAATTGATATTCTCAGTGCAATGCCTGTCAATACAAAAGCAACTCAATTTTTATATGCTCAACAGAAAAACAGAATAGCAAATTGGAATAGTAAAGAAGACAGCCTAATCTAACACAGCACCAATCTCAAAAAGCATCCTTTGATCTTGATCAAAGGTAGAGAAACTGGATGGGTACCTATCTTTGCATCATCCATAGCATTCCTCCTGTAGTAGCAGATAGCCACTGCTGACTTTACAACAGTGAGTAGCTATTACTCACATTGAAGTCAATGAAATTCCTCATGTGAGCAACACCACCAATGACAGGAAGTGATTCATAATCTGACTTTTAATGAATAATTTCCGAACCTGTTACCTCAGAAAAAAGGTAGTTGAGACAAAATGTAGCAATTTTTAAAGAAACAGACACCTCAGAAAAAAAAATGAATTAGAAAAAAACACCCAAAACACAAAACCAACAATACTAAAATACCCTGAAAAACCTCCAAACCCTCAAAGAAAAAACAAACAAAAAGAAAACAAAAAAATACCCAACATCCCAAACCAATTTAAAAAAAGAAAACACTGAAAAGTAGAAGGAAGCCCCTGGATGTAGGTGGGAGATCTTACTATGATAAGCTATGAAATTTTCTATTTCTCAGTTCCTGTGTGGAAATGACAGAAAAGAGAAAATTTGGCACAGATTTTAAATTACTGTAACAATAGGGATCCAAAAGGACTTAATTAAAACTGTCAGATATGAAATGCATGAACTGTATAGTGCATGCAAAACATACATATTGTTCATGATTTTCTCCCCTTCTGTTTTTCAAAATCCTAAAAGGACACTCACAGAAAATTGTGTTCAATGGACAAGACTCATGGATCTCTAGATATGTGCTCTCTTACTTATACAAGTGGCAAGTCCCCTTAGCACAGGAGACAAACAAATTTCTGAAACAAATTCATACTATATAATGTTTCCAACATATTTGTGAAAAAAAAAAAAAAAATCAAAAGCATGACAACAATTTTCAAGTCCTGTTGTCCATGGCTATCCCATGGTATTTGAGAGGGTCTCAGTGCTGGTAACTCAACCTTCCCTTGCTTTGGCCATAAGGATCAGCTGCACAGAGCTATATAAGGTCAGTGCACATCCACACCCTCATGCTTTACACTGCCTTGAAGTGCTGGGCTCCCTTTTTTTGCCATTTCATTGCAGGTGTCTTAAGAACCTAATTCAGTTTCTTGCTCTTAGATTTCCATTCCCTCATTGTCAGCTGAGACTCAGAACTCCTAATGGTGTCTGCCAGTGCTATGAGAGAAGAGAAAATACTACTACAGTCTTTTAGCTGTGTCAATTTATTTAATGCAAGCTGAATCAATGGGATTGGATTTCATTTTGTAAGTTCAAATCTTTGAGTTGCAAAAGTTATGAAAGAATTAGGTATTTAAAGAATATTCCACTTTGAAGTGATTTTTCTATTCTTTTTATTTTTTTGTGTAATTTTTATATGAGTCTTGGAATTGCACAGCAGCAGTTTAGGAAGCAAAACATGAAAAAAGACAGGTGTTCAAAATGTTTGAAAAAGACCACACATCAAATATGAGCACAATTTTGGAGAGTTTCCATGTACATGATGCATGAAGCCGTATTTCCATGAAAACTCAGGTTTGGAATATTTGTTGAGTTGAGATTTATTATGCTGACCTATTCTTGTGTCCTATTCAACCAGACTATAAAAAAACAATATAAATGAGCCCGGATCTTGCAAGAGTGTAAAGGATGAAGACAGTACAAGATGACAATATTTTCAGATGTTTGCCTTAATGCCTCTGCATTTACTCACAAAGATTTAGTCACAAAGCCTTAAATGCCTTCAGTGTGAAGACAGTAAAATAAGGTCTGGTTACACTTAATTAGGAACTGGAGGTTACTCCTTGAACACTGAGCTTTAAGAAACACTTGAGCTCCTTAATATCTTAGTGAATGTACCTATACTGCTCAACAGGTCCATGTATTATTTGCAAGTACACTGTAGCTTTTGTCTTCTTCCTAAGGCCACTAAAGTTTGCTGTATACTGTTCCACTGAGTTTAGCTTTTTTCAGTTTCAGTGAAAAGCATTGTTCAATGTATATATACATATGGTACATCACAGGGGAAACCACTCAGCCAAAATTATTCTTCTGAAGAAATTTGTTCTTCTAATGATTTTTTTTGTTTCAGTGCCTCAATTAGGGAAAATGCCTAGAGATCATGTCAAAATCAGTCTTTCTATACTCTAAAGTGATAGATCTTCTGCACAATATCCTATTATGAAGATTCTGTAACAACAATCAGCAATTTGAACTTTCATCTACCAGATGGTTTTGTGTGTCATATGTGTCAGATCTTTAAACAAACATTGAAAAATGACACATTTTCAAGTGCCTCTGCTCCATTTATAGCCTATCTGGTAAAAGAGTGTTTAGCAGAGCAATGGCTTGTACACTATGGAATGAGGAGTTTAATGGCTCATACATACTTCATTTGAAAAATATCAATAACCATTCACAAGTCTTTTCTTGCATAAACTGTATGAAAATCCCTATGTAAATGGTGCATAGCTTCTTTATGATTCATGTTATGGGTTGGTTGGTGTTGTGTAGTTTTGGTTTTTTTGTTTGGGATTTTTTGCTGTTAAATCACTTGTAAAAGCTTGGCTTTACCTTCAGAGTTTAAAGTAAATTTCCACTGGTGATGAAATACATGTTTCATTCCCTTTAAACATTTTCAGTTACATAAATAAGCTGTAGGAAACACTTTGTTTTCTCCCATTATTAAAGTTGAGAACAGTCATATAGAAGTAGTCAGAAATACCTGTTTGGTAGATTGTCAGTCTAATTCATTCAGCCAAATCCAGAAGCCAAAACCAGAGCTGTATTATAAAAATCTTCACTGTTTCTACATGGCATTTAACTATTTAAAAAGAACAGACACTCAGAATGCTGATTTTCAAGTGTTTCCTTAGTAGACAACCACGAGTTTAATGGTGTTAAGCCATGGCCAACAGGAGCACAGAGCAGTGACTTGGACAAGCCTGTGATGAATGAAATATGCAGTTTTCAATTTTTATTTAACAGCACTTAGGTAACAGTTATCTGGCTATCCATTTGGGCACACTGCTCTCCTTTGGATTCAAACTAGGAATAGGTAACTGATGTGTGGAATGCCTGAATTTTTCCCTGTTCAAGGACCACTGTGTAACTGGTTTGGCCTGCACAGCCAGAGTGCATTCTTTCTAAATACATGACAGTGTAATATTAAAAGATACCATAAGCTTCTTAACCAGATCCAATACTTTTATAATCCCCTAATGTAGATTAGGACTTTCTAGAATAAGATTTACCCTACTGTTTCCAAATGAAAGACCTGAAAAATAGACCTCTTGAATGAAAAGAAGCATCGGAGGGGGGGTGGGTGTGGGTGTGTGTGTGTGAGTGAGTGTGTGTGTGTGTGTGTGTGTGTGTGTGTGTGTGCGCGCGTATGTTTTAATTTTGTTACCTTGCTTGTAACTTTTTTTAGTTTTACTGAACAGGTAACTTGGACAATAAATATTGTAACACAAACACCAAAAATTAATAACTGCATGAAGAATTAGCAAAAAATTGTCTTTCCTGGTGGGCGGGAAGTTCTTTTATCCCCTTTTCACTACAGATGCCTGACACATTTCCAGCAATGTATCTATCAACCAATTTCAGTGCCATTTGAGCTAGGCTAAATTCTTCTGTCCTATGGTCCAACCTCTAGCAAAATACTGGAAGGTGACCTTTGAAATTTTATCATTCCATTGGGAAAAAGAATAATTTAAATGCTTTAATCCATCTTTAAAAATATCAAAATTTTAAATGGATTTAAGGTTATATTTTGAAGGATTTATTTCCCATTCGCATATGTCAGAACTGAAAATATTTTTAGATGAAAATTTGGGTTTACTTTCCTTATGAGAGGTTGGGGTTTTGAGCTCCAGTATGTGACTACAAAATTATTTTGCTGAAGAGAGAATCTGGTCTTTTGCACAGAAGAGCTTGTTTTTTTTCTTATAAGTTATAATTAGCAAGGGTGTGGTCACAGAAAAGTGTTAAATTTTTGCCCAATCACATCTACTTTCGTGTAAAGTGAAATGTTACCTGGTATTGTCCCACAAAGCTTATGAACATAAGGTTTGATTGAAGATTTAATAAAATTAACACTACTTTCTTATTTTCCTCTTTTCTTCTTAATCTTCTCTTCAAGATGAAACTCATCAGCACTTGACAAAAACTGCAAATAACAGCCAGATGCAGGAGCTGGTTTTATCTTTTTATGCGAGTATGTGGTGCTAATTAGTGCAAATTGATTAAACTTTAATTGCCTGATCCATGGCTAATTAATATTTATAAGATGAATGAGCAAGAAAACCAGACATTTATTAAAACACTTTAATGATTTTTCATATGTTTTGACAAAGCAAAGCAAATAGATGTTATGAGTTTAGATGTGCCAGACATAAGTACAGTATTTCTTACATTTTCTATCAGCATCAGAAAACTAATCATTTTCCCCCACAAACTATGAAAGTATTTTTTCTCTTCCATACAAATACTATGGTGCAATTTTCATGTCTCTACTTCATAATGGAATTTGTTGAACAACAGAATGACATAGAATTATCATGCCTCATGCTACCAAAGACACAACTACAACATAATGAAATTTGTGCTCAAGTCTGTTTTTTAAAATGCACTGAATTGAATAACTCAGTTTCTTCTAGCTATGTCTACCTCAGTCGAAAAATATTATTTCAACCCCAGTCTAACAATACAATTTTCTAGCTATCAACAGATTACTTCTTTCACTTCTGTAAAAGATTATCTCTCATTGACATACAAAATGAGACAGTAATTCTTTCCTAACTTATTAATATAATCCTAGTGCTTTGAATGCACTGTGTGAAAATGAAGAAAAGAAACCTGGCTTGCTATCATAATGTCTAAAATTATTTAAAATCCATTTTGCTACTTACTTTTTCTCAGTCCAGTGGGAAGATCTATTTCTGCTTTCCTTCATTCTGATCCACCAAACTGGATAATCTGATAAACAATTGTTTTTAGTAGTTCCCTTTTGGAGATAGCCCATATCTAATCAGGTTTTCATTTCAGGAAAAGTCTTCACCTTCCCTTAACCTTTCTACATCCCTTGCTTTTGGACCAGTCCTTGCCTTAGTCTAAAAAAGAAGCAATTGGGATGTCCAGAGATGGGGTTTTGTATACACTAATAAAAAAATAGGAAAAATAAAATATATGTATTTTGCAAAGTCAAAAATTATCTAGATTTGTTTTCAGATATGGCTAATTGTTAGAAGCTAGAAATGAAGCCAGTTAGATTTCCTGTTCTTTGGTATAAATGACATTTGCGCACACAAACATCACCAAAATCTTGTGACACCTCCAGATATCCAGCCAGAATGATCTCTATCATGTATTATTTGGTAGCATAGATGTCACCTTTTCTTTACATCTCCAAAGAGTAAACTCAGGCTTGATAAGTACGAAACCCCAACGGAACCCTTGGGCTACATTTTATATAGCAAATAAAATGATATTGCCTCTCTTTGCATAAAGATGAGCTAAATTCACTGACATTGCTAGCTAAAAGAGGGTGATCACTAACTACAGAACCATTTTGTACAGACTGGCTCACAAACACGCTGCTGAAAACTTTCCATCCTAACATGTCTGGGTGAGACATCCAAACTAGTGACAAGGAGGATAGTTAAGGTGGTGAGCAGATGCTAACTGCTTTCTCCCTGGTCCTCTTTCAGCAGCTTAGATGCAATCAAAAGACCTCAGCAACTTCAAATCATCTCTGAAATTCCTATGCACTGCAAGGTTATAGTTTTTTAAACTTGTTGATGAAATCCCCTTTCTTTTCATTTTCTCTTTGTTTTCTTTTTATTTTATGGGGGGGGTTGCAAGGTAATGTAATGAATCAATTACTTTTGTTTAATAAGTCATCCCCGAACAAATTCATTTTGAGAAGTTGTTGTAAGTGAAAAACACTGAAAACCTTCCCATATTTAGTGCAGTCAATTAGTAATTCATTTCTGATAATACACTTTTGAAGCCCTTCTGCCCACATACTCACACACCCCCCACACACAGTTTTTTGATCCACTAAAAACATTCTGTGGTGAAAATTTTAGTAAAACACTCTTACTGTGATCCAATTAGGCAATGCAAAAGGACCCCACCACACAAATATAAAAAAAGATAAATCCTTTCAGAAAATAAAAATCACCTGGACTATTAAGTGATTTGCCATAGCAAATTATTAGAAGACTAGATTAACTTTCACATTCAGAAACAATTTATAAATAAATGCATCTAAGCATTAGAGAAAGCATTTTAAATGGATGAATAAATGTGTTAGCCTGTAAAGCAGCAACTATAAAAACTTGAAGGGCAAAAAATAATAAGTGTACATTGTGTACATGAAGAATTCAGAAATTTTCTGCTAAACCCAATTACAGATATCATTATGTACTATAATTTCTTAGCAAGAATTTGAATTATGCAATAGACATGCTTTCTGGAACACATGGAAAAAAACTGCACATATATTATGGGGCAATGTGTAAAGAATCCCAGGGTCACGGAACAGTTGAAGTTGAAGGAGCACTGAAAGTTATCTGGTACAAGCCCCCTGCTTTAATAGGGACACTTAGAGCCTGTTGCTCTGGGGCATGTGCAGACAGCTTTTGAATGTCACTCTCACAATAAAAAAGTGTTTCCTTAATCTTAAATAATCTAATAAACACAATAACATAATCTGCTTGTTCATACCACAATGAATGTTATGAACACATGTTTTCTTTCACTGGCCCTAAAGCTCAGTATGTGTAAAAATATAAAAATACTTTTTAGGTGGAAATTCAGGAAAATTTCACATATCACATGACAATTGCACAAAAGACTGCTGTCATTTGAATCAATGAAGCTCCAGAAAAAATTAGGGCAGACTAAATCCAAGTAGAAACTTCCCGTTCAGATAATTTGCTACTGAAATCTTGATTAGGGTTAGGATTATAGTGTGTTCAGCGCTAGTGTATAATTCCAGGCAGATTTGACCAGCATGTCTCCTGATTATGCATTGTTAAGGTTGAGGGCTCAGCTGAGGGCTAGGGGTCAGGTAAATTAGGCCCCTGAGCTTTAGGAAAGCAATCCTTCAGCCCCTCAAGAAGAACAGACAGTAGGATCCCCTTTGTGGTGTCCCTCAGGGGTCTGTACTGGGACAAGTGTTATTTGGCATCTTCACTAACGGCACAGGCAGAGGGATTGAGGGCAGCCTCGGCAAATCTGCAGATGGTGCCAAACTGTGTGGAGAAGTTGACACAGCTGAAGGATGGGCTGGCATTCAGAGGGACCTGGACAAATGAGACCAAGTGCAAGGTGCTGCACCTGGATCAGGGCAACTCGTGGTATCAGCCCAGGCTGGGGAAAGAGCAGATGCAGGGCAGCCCTGCAGAGAAGGACTTGGGGGTGTTGGGGGCTGAGAGGCTGGACATGACCCAGCCATGGGCACTCACAGCCCAGAGAGCCAAATGTGTCCTGGGCTGCATCCAAAGCAGCATGGGCAGCAGGGGAGGGAGAGAAATCTGCCCCTCTGCTCTGCTCTGCTCTGGTGAGAGTCCACCTGCAGTGCTGCATCAGCTCTGGGGTCCCAGCACAGCAAGGACATGGACCTGCTGAAACAAATCCAGAGGAGGCCACCAAAATTATTAGAGGAATATGAGGTTATAAGGAAAGGCTAAGAGAATTTGGATTACTTAGAAGAAGGGAAGGATTTGGGGAGACTTTACTGTTCCAGAACCTGAAGAGGGTCTACAAGAAAGACAGAAAAAGACTTTATAAGAAGGCTTGTAATGACAAGAGAAGGGTAAATCATTTTAAACTGCAAGACAGTAGATAAAGATAGGCGACGTTTGAGGTATGCAATTGTATCCAAGATATTTGCTTGGAATAACATGATCCCTATGCAGTATTTGTTGAGGGTAGGTTTTGTTGGGATTTTTTTCCTGCTTTTATTTTGGTTTCATTTCCTACAGAAATTTGATTAAACAATATAATAGAAATGCAATTCTAGATTAGGGGTTTTTATTGATAGAGAACAAAAGAGACTGTATAAACGTGGGACCTGTAGCATCATTTATTCATTACCACTGCATACTTGGAAATGAATACAGCCAAGTGTCTGACATCCATAAAAACAATAATTTGGGAAAGAGCGTTTTCCAAACTGTGTACAGTGTCAAAGGTTTAGCTCATATACTCAGTCAATGAAACTTCATTTTTCTAAAATAACATGTTGGGCTGGAATCTGATGTATAAGACATTAAGCTCCATAAATGCACTTACATAATGAATAGTCTCTTCTACCTGCATATGATGAGAACATTTTTGGATTATTTTCCAAAACAAATAAATATTTTCAACCTGCTCAGTTTCAGTTAAATGCTTAGACCATTCTTTTTTGTAGTTGCTTTAAACTTCATTCTGATTTTTTTGCAGTTATTAATACTTCAGTCATAATGGTGAAATAGATTCAAGTCTCTAAAAGTGTATCATAAATGAATATTTAAAATAATCCCCAACTAAAACCTAGCTTGTTTTTTTTTTAGGTAATTCTAAGAGAAAATAGCAATCATGAAGAAAAAATAGGGAGGAGAAAAGAGAAAAAGAAAGACATATTCCTGCCGAAACATATCAGTTGCAGGTTCTCAGAATCTTCCCATAATTTTTAAAAAGAGATAAAATTTGCAGAGTATGACTCTACCAAGGAAGGAAGAAAATGGCTCCTTGAACTAACTGACCAAAGATGCTCTTGCAGGCAGTGCCATTCTAAGACAAAGAAGTAAAAATGCATTCAAGATTTTTATTAACATTCTAAATCACTTCCTTTGTAATAAATGAATAACATTAACAGAATTATTAGAGGATTATAAAAGACCCTAAAATTGAAGGATTAAACCTGTTCCCAAACTAGTGTAAAACATAAAATAATTCCAATACAGTGTCTCGTACAGGGAAATACTGATTTTACCAGTACCCTGACTGCTTTTAATACAACATACAATGAATGGCAGTGAACATCTGTGTTTCTGAAGTGACTTGAACTTCAGTCTTTTATGTAATAAGCCGCTTTTTCACTCTTTCTTTTTCTGATTAAAAAAAAAAAAGAAGAAAGGAAAAAAAAAAGAAAAGACATTTTCCTCTCTTGAAATGGTCAGTTCCTCCTTCTGTATGTAAGGGCTAGAAGTCAGTTTTGGATATACTTTAGGAAGACCACTGTTCAGCAGCTAAATATGTTCTCAACTAGCCCAACTGGATTATGACAATCTTTTTGCTCTTGGCTTTTAGTAGAATAAATTCAAAGTAGCTTCTTGTCATTTGTTTTGCTGTTTTATTATACTGATGACCTGCAGCAGACCACATGGAATTTTAAGGTAAAAGAGCCTATATGCTTCCATATGTCTATGTAAGTATGCATGCATGCATGTGGAAATCTATTTCCGTTTTTATTTTTTTCCAGTAATTGAGGGAATTTGTATGCTATTTTGACATCCAGGCTTCTTTTGAAAGACTCTTGGGTCTGCACTCACTTCTGCTGATTAATGCAAGCTACAAAACATTTGAAGTCCTGGTCATCTTGTCAGTCAACCAGACCAGTAAGACTGTCCTTTTGTTCATGAGTCTGGGATTGCTTTTCATGAAAAGCAAAACTGAACAAGGATGAGGAAAATTTAGCACGTACCTGTGTATCATCCAAATGTGTTTGGAATACAACTGAATCAAGGAAAAAAAAAAGTCAAATATTCCCATGACTCATAATGTACTTAAAGCAGGAAGAGATGATGCAGAAATAGAATGAACTTTAACTCCAAGATAATATTATTGCAAGAGACTGTTATACACAGTTCAATTTATAAACTTATCAAAATCTATTTTAAAAGTAGTTAAAATGCGTATACATTTTTCATGTTGGAAAAGAACCAAGATGTCTTTCAGCTGTGACAATTAAAAGGGCTGCTAAAATCACAGCTCAATTTTTTTACTTAACTATTTGTTGAGAGTTTAGGATTTTGACACATCATTGCCCATGCCCTTATATATTTTCCCTCCTTCTCTCATCTTCACTACTTCATACATTTGTCAAAGAGTATTAATGATATTTTAATATTCAACAGGTAACATAGTCCTTTCAGTTTCTGCATAGTTTCCTTCAAAGTTTGTTCATGTTCCAATATCCCAATATCCATCCCATTTTGAATAAGAATTTTCAACATTAGATGGAGATATCCTGTCACAGACGCACAGGTTATTGACAAACTGGGGAAAAAAATGAAAAGAGAAGTCAGGGCCAGTTTTTGACCTAGATCCCAGCAACACACATTTTCTCTTGTACACACATCTAATCTTCTTAGAGCAGATATATCCAAAAGTACACCTAAAAGAAACCTAACTGGACGAGAAAAAGTTCCAGAGGCTTGTAAGCCACTGGAACAGGCTCCCCAGGGAAGTGGTCACAGAATCAGCCAATGGAGTTCAAGATGAGTTTGCACAATATTCTCAGTCATTTTAGGGATATCCCTATATGTGCAGGGCCAGGAGCTGGACTCAATGATCCTTGTGTGTCCCTTCCAGAATACTCTGTGCTGCTGTGATCACGGTCTATTTTCACTAAGCAGTGTAAATATACCACAGACAATGGGACGCATAGTGGGAAAACAACTTTTCCTAAAATTAACAAAGGTTGATTTTTTTGAGTATTTAACTGGCTGGATAGAGGTTTAGACAGATTGCCTCTAAAATTTCAGCAACACCAATTTGTATGTTTCTGATTTCGTCTCTGATTGTATCTTTGAAAAGGGGACTGTGATACTGTTCCTCTTTTACTTTGTTTTCTTTGGCATAGTTGGCTAGAGTAAATTTTCTGTAGTTAATGTCCCATCTAAAAGAGTAAAATTAATGCAGCAGAGAAGTGTCCAAGAATAACATTTTGACTAGCTGCTTTCAAATATCAGTAAGTTTGATGGTTTTCTCGCAGGAAAAAAAAAAAAAGAAGAAAGAAAAAAAAAGGCCAAGAATGAAAGATTACAAAGAAAAAAATATAACTGACAATCATGTCTCAGTCCTCTTTGTGAGCATAACTGTCCCTCCCCATAATAGATAAATATAACTAATTAGACCAGAAGTTTGCTCTCTCTTACCTTTCCTTCTCCAGCCCTGCTTTCTGCTTTCAGCATCAGATGTCCAGCTGTGTTTGTCCAGAAAAAAGCAACTCACAAAACACTGAAAAGCTAAGACGCTGACATTACAAAATTCTGAGTGTCACAACCTGTCTCTGTCCGCAGTCAAAGTGATACAACTCTGTCCCTGGCTATGTCAAGTGTTGGGTTGCACTAGCATCATGCTGAACTACAGCACAACTGGACCTTAATCTTTTAAAAGGCCTTTAATGGTTTGAGTGCTCAATTCCAAACTGTTCCACAGGTGAATCAGTTACTGTGTTAAGTGAGTCTGCAACTAGAACAATGAGAAAATATACCTCGGCTGTTTATGTAAGTCCACATTTGTACTGAACACAGTGAAATTTACTGATTATAGGTTTTTACTTTTAAAAAATATTACTGTTTGTTCACTTTTAAAAATTATTATTTTAAAGAAACAAAATCAGAAATACACACAAAAATTGTAGAACATATTTTCAGGCTTTGAAAAACAGCTATCACTTTGACTTCAGTGGATCTATTCATTTTTCTCAGGGATGTAACAATTAAATAGATCTATGAAGAACTGAGTATGAGGCCCTCGAGGTCATACTGGATGTGTTTTCTCAGTTTGCTCATGCTGAGCTAAAAAGCTGTTGTCTAAAGCAGCAGCAGCAAAAAGAAAATGCATTAAAAAAAAAAAAAAAAGCAGGCTCCTGTGAATTTATGAGGAGTGCATCACAAAGACAAATATTTCAGCCATGCAATTCCATTCGGCCTTTTCAGCTGTGTGTCCATAGCAAGTCAACGGCTAAATTGAAAAATCAATTCCAATTTAAATTATTGGAATAAAGAACACCAGGAGTCAGAGATAAAATGGCTTTGTTCTCTGAGATCCTTTTTAATTGGAAAGTTATTTCTTCAGGGTATTCTAATGGTTCTGAGGAAAGATTGCAAAACAAAGTTGATCGGCTGGGGGAAGGTTAATAGCTAATGTGCTTTTCTTGCTGCACAGCAGCCTCCTGTCTTTATGACAGCCTCCATCATATGTGAAAAGAACCACAATTCTAAATAATTTGATACATATGACTGTAGTGTTTCCCTCCATTTCCCAAAGAAATCCTATTATGGATGATACTCTGACATGTTCATAGTGGCCTGACAAACATTCTAACCAGTATTTCTTTGCATACAGGTGTTTATAGGGTCATACGCTTAAACATTCCATGCTGTTGAGTGGTTTTGCTGAAGATTAATATGATTTTGTGAGAATCTGAGAAATTTTAAATAACACAATGATAGCTGCATATATGGAAAGAATTCTCCTTTTATTTCAAGACTATTGAAACAATAACCAAGGTGGACTATCAGCTACTACAGGTAGAAAAATTGCAGCAAAACTGATTACAGGGAGGAAATAGAATTATGCTGACATGGGACAGAGTGAGAAAGGAAAGACAAATCCTTTCTGGGAAGAAAAAAAGAGAATTAGTAAAAAGTCATTATGCTTCAATTAAAACAGAACAGAAAAGAAAGCCTTGCTTCTCATACAGCCAGCATCTAGAAGTGTCATGGTTTAGTTGCAACACCAGTATAACCTTTGCTCTGTTAGCAGGAAACTGTTTAGGGCAGCTGTAGATTAGAAATCTTAAATGGGCATTTAATTTGAAATTAATAAAACAGTTATGGTATGTGTTAAGAAAAGTTACTGAGGTTTGCTTAGTATATTTAATTAGTGTAAAAGAGATAAATCTAGTTGCCATGTAATGAACTGAGAACTGCAGATACAGTAAATGTGTACTTACGTTCCTATTATTAATGCATTAAACTTGTAAGAATGTTTAGGAATTTAATTAGCATTTAATAAGATAGCTATAGCAAATTACAGTAGTTAGATGTTAAATGTAAATTAATATTTTTAGTATTTAATTGATATTAACTAATTAATTACTGTTTATTACATGGCAACTAGATTTATCTTTTATGGAGTTATTAAATCTAAATTAGAAGTTCTATTCTAACTGGCCTCTACTCAATTTTAAAAAATAGAGTATCTGGGATTATCAGGGTTTACCTTCATGGAGAAATTTGGTGGCCTGGGATATTAAACCTAAAACATAAATTATAAAATTACATACTATATAAGTAGATTAAGTATCTTCACACAGGGGGAATATTATTCATGAGCATAATTCCAAGAAAATGAAATTATTCAACTGATTAGAAATATTTTGTGGAAGTATTCCCTGAGTTAGGCAGCAGAAAGAGAAAAGTTTTCAAATAAAATATTTTGAATGATCAAAAAAAAGTTTTCTCATCTTGTTTGGAGCTAACTTTCCTATAGCTCAATGGCATGTTAGAGGAGGGGATAAACAATAAGGTTTTAAAAGGCCCTCTACATAAGATTATTGCTTTTAAAAAATATCACCACAGACAAAAAATTATGGGTTTTGGATGTGGAGTACTTTGGAATTTCTAATCTTAAAAGGGAATTACACTTCTCTGCAACCACATTTGCACCTTATACTGACAGCTATGTAGTACTGGTGCTAGGAAATAGTTTGTATGCTAATAATAGTGAGAACTTATAAGAACTTATTTTTGAGAGAAAAACAATTTAGACAAGGAAAAGAGAATGTGTGCTAAGCCATCTATTCCACTGGTATGCCAAACAAGAAGTTGCTGTGAGCTCCTGGGGCTGTGTTTCAATAAAAGGCTGAGGCACCTAAAGCATGAATGAGAGGAGTTTGGCTATCAGCTTTAACCCAGCATGCAACCTCCTTCACCACTTCAAAGTCCTACAAGTGCTTGCCCAGACAGGGACGTAGGCAGAACTTTGCTATATGAGAAATACCACATAGTCATTTGTCTATCACGTAAGGCTGACTGGGATGCCTCAGCTGGAGTTGTCAGAAGCATTAGGACTTTCAGGAAATTCACTTCAGCCCCTGAGCCTTTTGTTCTGCAGCTGTGAAATACGGAATATTTTTACAATTGTGGAATAATCTCCTGTTTATTAAAAAAATATTTAAAAAGCCTAATTTATCTGCAACTTCTGCAACTCTTGTATATTTTATTACCTTTTTTTTTTTTTTTTTAAATTTATGTCCTTCTGGATAAGAAATAAAGATAGCAAAATCAGACTACAGAAAGGTCTCGGGGAGGGGGGGACATCTCTAAATCATAGAGATTGTAGAGAGTTGCAAAAAAATCTTACACTCTGATTTTTTTATTACATTTATTGCTGTCTGGATCCTTTTAACCTTTAAGAATTTTATTGTAAAGCTACTTTGGCCTTTTATAGTTTCTTTCATTTTCCCTTGTTATTAGAATAATACTTTCTTGTAATTTAATCTTAGTACTTCTTATATGTCAGTTTCTCCTCTACAGACATATTCAACTACTTCTCATTGCCATTATCCCACTACAAATAAAAAATTATTTTATTGAAATCATCAGCAAAGCTCAAGCGGCTTTGAGTAGGCCAAGAATTTTGACTGTTCTTTAGCTCTCCACTATTCTTAGTTCTCCATTTTTCTCCACTTATATTACTGGTTCTTTTACAGATCACTTAATTGACCACATAGTTTACATCCGAGTATCTGAACAAATACTATGCTCATACTCTTTTCTATCAACACTTCCTTAATGACAAAGGCTCTGATTTCTGGATAACCCTCTGCCTGACACTGTCCTCTACAAATCTAACTCAGGAATGTCTTTGGTGATTCATGGCTGGGTGTACTTGTCACCCACCAGATGGCTGCACAGCAAAAGTTTCCCATGAGTACAGCGCCTGGAGATTTCAAGCTCTATGATAGCTGGTCCAGGAATATTTCATACTTGCTCTCATCAAGCCTTCAGGGTCTATAGCAGATGCTGCTGCAGTTTATTTATTTGAGTGCTACCATACCCCTACCATTATCTCACTGCCCTAACTGGTTTAGTAAATATTTTAGATCTATATTTCTAATGCAGAGTAAGTAGGGTTTAAATTATAGGTTGATACATCTGTCAGCATGTGAAAATAATGCCTTTAAACTGAAATTTCTACTCATCCGTTTCACAGAGGATTACACTCTTTTGGATGAAAAAAAAAAAAACCAACAAAACCCAATCAAACTAAAATCACAGCAATAATGTGAGAACATAAGAATTTATTTAAAATTGTAAAAATAAAAAGTTTTAATCTGCATTATTTCTTCAGTTACTTTTCAATTCATCATCTCCTAAATACAACTGAATTTAATTGCATGGGTGAGACAAGAAACTGAACTTACTTCTGACAGTTTTGACACTCTTTGGACAATTTCCTTCTGTACTTGCAATAATCATGCATTTCTGGCACTCATTTTGCCATTCACCTTTGCAACAAAATGGCATCTTAAATTGCTTCTGCCATGATTTTCACAACTTTATACATTTATGCTATATAGCTATATAGCTATATATATATATATATATATGTATGAATAAGCGCATATATGGACACATATATTATTAAAGTCCTGTGTCTACTAAGTTCTTTGTAAAGGACAAGGATAATTAGGTGGCTCAATGGCCACTCAGCCACTGTGATTATAAAAAGCCAGATTTTCAGCTGGGTGTATGTAAGGAAGATGTATTGATGCATTTGTGTACAGCTACCTTTTCGCCCCCATCAGTACTGATTAACATTTTACAGTAGCCCAGACAAATTCTCCTTCTCATAATATTCCTAATAAGATATGACTGTACAGAGCCCATGTACACCACATTTAACTTGGAGAGGCAGAGAATGTATGTGCCTGAGGTTACAAAGTGCAGCATCTAATTATTCTGTTCTGTGCTGATTGCCCTGTTTGGAGTAATATGCATTTGACGAAGCAGATGTATATATTTCCTTGGTTTCACTTAAATCAAGACTTAGAAACATTTTTAAGACCTTAATAGTTTTAAAATACTGTTGAACATGTTAAAACTCAAACCTGAAAATATTTGACATGAATTCTTTAAAAGATTTTGGATTGCATAACCATCAATCTGCAATGCAGGACTTAGAGACAGCAATCCCACCTGAATCATGCTACAGTTACTATGTACTTGCTAATATAATTTATCAAGCATTCTAAATCCACATGACACAAATGTACAGCATTCAGTCTGAAAAAGTTCATCATGAGTTGCAAGTAAAACTGAATGAACGCATTATAAGCGCTTTTCATGTGGTGTTTTCCCCTATCTGTCTCCTTAAAACATTTCACACTGGATGGTTTCCTGCGTGCTCTGCTGCAGATTTATTCTTCTCCTGATGCACGCATGTAACTCCCCATTAATGTTAGTAGGAATGAGATTTACGTATGTGCACTGAGAGGAGAACAGACCCCATGGTATTTTATTCGCCTGTACAGCATTATAGCCTCTGAGGATAGATTTGATTTTTTTGTTGTTAGCAAAAAAGCAGCTTGACAAGTAGCTTTTTGATTGATAATACACTGGGAGTCATAATTTATATAATCTTACACCTGCTAGTGAACATAAAGGT
This sequence comes from Haemorhous mexicanus, assembly GCF_027477595.1. Lineage (NCBI taxonomy): Eukaryota > Metazoa > Chordata > Aves > Passeriformes > Fringillidae > Haemorhous > Haemorhous mexicanus. Next base: position 69,825,991 of record NC_082342.1, read on the forward strand.
CACTTTAAAGGTGTGAGTTGTGTGTACTGGGGCAGAGCATAAACCAGAGGGTCAGTTTTCAGTGCTTACTGTATGACAGAGACACAGACAAAAACTCCTACCATTGTTGATAAAATTGAAAATATCATGGCAAGCGTTGTAATTAACAGCAAGTTTCCAGAACTTGACATTCTGAGCAAGTGTCATTCCCTAGGTTATTACAGAGGGAATTAGAGTGGCCTTTCACTGTCAAACTGATATATACCATTGGAGCATTGCTGAAGAAAAAGTATCATTTGTGATGTCTTTTCAGGATTTAAACATCTGCTGAATTCCATCTCTTTCTATCATTTTCTGAAAATAGATACACATCTCAAAAGGTCTCTATCTGGGGCATTGAGAGGATTCAATATTTCAGCATTTTCCGTTTTTTTTTTTTTTAATAAATTATTCTATGTGTAAAAACTGTCTTGTAGACAGCATCAGCAGGACTTTCTTAAAGCTCAAATATTTTTGCTAGGAGAATGGCTTCCTGAAATGTATTCTTATGATTAATTGCTGAACATACTCATTTTTCTAAAGCATCCTCTTCATTCACTGGGGTAAAATAAGAGAAAAAAAGCTTTCATACTATAAAATAGCAATATTTGTTCTCATTCTGTTTTTTGCTTATCTCTATTTTTTTTTCCTAATAGCCTTGCAAATGTATGAGGAGATAACTGAGTCTTGAACAAGGCATAATTTGATACTTTCTTGGTTTAACCTTCATCTCCTACTGCAACAAGAGGGAACTGCACTTTCAGAATAGGGACATATTCATCCTTTGTGGTTTTCAGTCAAACAGTACTAGTATGTGTAGTAAAATATTCACATTTTGTGAATTTTAATTACATAATTTCCATGATTTGCTATAATTATTAATAATATAATGGATGGTTTTAATTTCACTTCAACTTCCATCTGGGAAATAATCCAAAGCCAAAAAAAAACCCCAAAAACCTCACTGAGATCTGCTTAATGTGTTTGGGTGTTCTTATCAGTTTTCTCTAAGCTCTGATAATGACCCAATCTTGAATGTGTTTGGTGAATTTGACTTCAGTATAGATGTTTAGGATTTCCAGTTCATGCTGAAAACTACTGAAGTCCTCTAGGTGACTGGATGACTGCAGTCTCTATCGATTTGAATCATTTGTTTGGGTCAAGAACAGAAGCTTAGAATTTGGAAGTAATATCTTCAACATGGAGTGTTCATTGTCTCCTGTCATGAGAGGAGAATGTATCTCTCTTTTCAGGTTGGGGAAATGGTTACAAGAAATGACTTTTGACATTAATGGAACAGGGGAAAAATTCACTTTCCATGGAAATAACTGCTTTTAGGCCTAGCTTTGTCTTCATAGATCACCATGGTTTACAAATGACCTACAATAAATTAAGTAGACACTTCTGCAATGGGGATGAAAGTCCTGGCAACACTGATTAGTTGTGGCAATTATTTTAGAGATTTATGCAGTGTTTGCCAGAACCTACTACGTCTTTACCATCTTATCTGTGATATCAGGTTATGACAAAAATGAAAAAAAAAACCCTTAAATAAGAACTAAAAAGGATTTCATATCATAAAATTTATCATTGTGTCTTAAATTAATGAGGGAATGGAAAACATTTTCCTCACAGATATGCTATTTTAATATCATTTTGTAACTTTTATTTCAGTATCTTCAAAATAACAGGTATAACATAGAAAAAATCATGCATAACCACAAAGGAAGCTAATTTGAAACTATATGGTAATATATTTTGTTTATGTGTATACATTTAAAATTTGGGTTGATATTATTACACTTAGTTTACCCAAAGATATTTTTTCCTACATGATGGTAATTCAATTGAGTTAAAATCTTGTTATCAACTTCCGTACTGACTAACAAAAGCTTTTTTGTGTCACGAGCAATATTCAACAAAATCTGCCATTGTTGCTAAAATTGCCATTCAATATTATTCACAGGAATTTAAATTTTACTCAAAATTGAAAAAATAATTTTGAAATATGGTAACATTAATAATCGTAAATGGTTTTCCATGCAAACTATCAGAGATTATTATTTTTATCTATCCAACTAAATCTTCATTAATCACTCAATAAAATGGCTAAATAGAGTACTATTTATATGTATTTGTCATTTGGGATGTATATCCTCTTATAATAGCATTTTTGTCTGCTACTGCATGTTCAGGGGAGGATACAATTGATTCAGGAAGGACCACAGGGATTTTTCATGGAAGTGCAAATGTAACACCATATTTTATGGTTGAGTATAGTTTATGAGAGAAAGCTTTCTGTGCCTTAGTGTAGTGCATGAGAGCCAATTTTTAACACTAGCATTGCTGATTCCCAGGCTGATGATCCAAACCTTGGCTTATATAAAGTTATTATTCATTATGTTAGTTTAAGATAAAGAAAGCAACAACAGAACTACTTAGAGAATTGAGTAATGACTTCATGCTTTCTATAAAAAAGAAATGCTGTAATCATTAACCAAGGTCAAAGTGACATAAATACATTGCAGATCCAACAGCTCAGGGAAGAAAATTACAGTTTGAGGAGAACTTGCAAGATAGTAATTCTTGAACAATTTCAATTTAAAGATTTCTAGCTCTGTCTTATTTTTTTTCCAGTTCATGAAATTTTGGAAAAGATAACTACATTGTTCTTTTGTAGGTATACCGCAAAACATCTCCCTTGACAATAATTTTTTACCTGTCCTAGAAGACACAACAGTGATCATATTATTTCAGTGTTGGAGCAGATATCTGCCTAATGGTAAATAAGAATCAATTTTATGCTTATGGAAGCTGAAGATTTTTCTTTTAATTAAAAAACCATGAGTAAAAAGTTAATGTAAAATAAAGTTCACATATTTCAGAAGAAACATTGAATTAGGAAGGGACACGTTGAGATAACCTAATCCAAGCCCCCTGTTCAAGTTTTCAGCTAGAGCAAGTTGCCAAGGGCTGTATCCACTTGGTTTCTGAATATTGCCAGGGATGGAGACTCCATATCTCTGGGCAAACTATTTCAATGACCATTGTTGCAGAAAAGAAAAAAAAAAAAAAAAAAAAAAAAAAAAAAAAAAAAAAAATTATTGTGTCCTGGTGGAATTTTATATATTTTAATTTGTGTTGATTGCTTCTTGTCTTGTCATGGGCACTACTGAAAAGTGTTTGGCTGCTGTTTCTTCAGCTTCTCCCATCAGGTATTTACATGCATTTATAAAAGCGCCCTGAGCATTCTTATCCCTAGGATAAACAACTCCAGTTCTCTCAGCTTCTCCCCACATGACAGGTGCTCCAGTCTCTTAATCAGCTTTGTGAACCTTAGCTAGAATCATTCCTGAATATCTGCCTCTCTCCCATACTGGAGACCCCTGCGCTGGATCCAGCAATTCAGCTGTGTCTCACCAGGGCTGAGTAGAGGGGCAGGATCACTTCTCCTGACTTAGGGGAATGCATTTCCTAATACCCAGGATTTCTGTTGGTGCTCTTTACTGCAAAATCACCAAACATTTATATAGCTCCTGGTCAATTTGGGGTACACCAGGACTTGTAGATCCTTCTCTGTAGAGCTGCTTGTCAGCTGGCTAATCCCCAGCATGTGCTAGGGCAATGGATTATTCTTCCTCAGGTGAAAAGCTTTGCATTTCCTTTGCTTGAACTTCATGACATTCCTGTCTGCCTGGCTGAAGATGATATGGGTCAGGCATCCCATCCGTCTCTATCATGCAGTACTTTACTTCCAGTCACCCAGTTTTAGTTTTGCCCCAAGGGACAAATATGTACAGAAGTAATTCTCAAATACAGGAGGTGTGGTTCTCGCTACAACTATGAATGAGATTACTGAGCTGAAGAAATTGTTTAATCCAAGAGTTGGGCTGATATTTAACCGTAGTCAAAATGGCCAGTCTGAAGCAGAGGTTAAACATAGGAAGATTTGAAAAATACTGTTTTTTTTCCCTTGACTTTCAATCATGCAAGCTTTGAAAGTTTTGCAAGGGAAAAGATGTTTTTTAGCCCAGAACTGGTATGGTTTGTCTCTGCTTGGTAGTCATATAAATTATAGGAAAATCATATAATCCAAAGAGATTGGGTGTCTCTACTGAGTCTCAATTGTAATGCTTTTTTTTTCTTTTCTCATTCTCATTGTCTTACCACACACCCCTTTATATATAGTTTTACATACCTAGAATATTGTCCTAAAATCCATGTCTCCCTCCAGATATATCCTAGAATGAGATAAAGTTATTTCAGTATTTTATTTTGCATAGTTTTACATCGAAAAGGAGAAATTAAGGTCTTGTTGAAAGAACTGATTTCTCTTGCTGCCTTGACAGCTATGATCAGCAACAAACAGACAAAAATATATACTTGGATTTTGAATATTTTTAAAATCTTTTTATACTCTGGAATTATTCTTTTTTTTCCCAAATTAAATAGTGAAGCAATACATAAGAACAGAGGTAATGCACTATTTTATGCACATCAAAATGCAGTGCACATCACAGTATTGCCCTAAAAAAAAATATATATCTGCAAGTTGGGAATTAATTTTGATTCTGAAGCAAATATTTTTCTGTCTGAGGTCCACCCACATAGGTTAGCTTATCTTGACATTAAATATCTTTTATTGTCAGAACAAATGAAAATACCTGAAAATATGAAGCATGTTATGCTGGAAGTCAACTCATCCCACTTCTATGCATCACAGATAAAGTTCTTACTTTATAAGAAAATGTCATGTGAATCTAGTCATGGACATAATAGCATGGGACTCCCTAAGGAAACCAAAAGCCCTTTTGCCTTCACTATATCTTCAAGCACATATTACACTAAATGCAAAAGGCAGTGACATCAACGGTCCATAAAAGCATGACCTTCAAATTGATGGATTTTGAGTAATAAAAGGCCTCAACAGCAGCTGACATATAAACATAAAAAGAAGTTTTAAGGACAACCCACTTTGGTGTATAATGAGCAAGAAGTTTAATACTGTGTTTACAGATTCCACAGGCTTTGCTGTGCTAGCTTCACCTGAGAATATTTCTAAACCCAGAGGAGACTGGGGACAGGACAATGAGTATGGGATTTAAGATAATGCAGGTATAAATTTGGGAAGAAGGATGATGTTGAAAAAGATGAAGGTAATCTGTATCAACTGAAGGTAATCAACTGAAGGTAACCTGTAGTGGATATATATACATATTTGTTTCTGAGAAAAAAAAAATTATTATCATGTATCACAAATAATATTTTGTAGCCAAATTTTTCCCAATAATGTCTTACAAGCTTTGGATTTACTGCCTTGAAAATGTATTTCTATATTATGGATGTTCAGCTGTCCAATGAAATAAAGCTATGAAAGTAATTTGACTAAAGCAGGTAGGCAAGGTAGGGGCAAGGCTTCCAAAATGATCCCAAATGAGCAGTCCATCCATTCAACGCCCTCGTGAACTGATAAAGAGTCCCAAAACATAAAAACTGCCAAGAGGGGGCAGCAGCATGTTGAGTCATGGGATCTCACCTCCCTCCAGTGAAGTCCACAGAAGCTGAGGTACAAGCACATATTTCCTTTGCAGAGCTGTGCTAAATTGATGCTGAACATGAGATGATAGTGTGATGCTGTCAATATCTTAGGGGAAAAGCAATTGCTTCCACTGTCTAAGAATAGCAGGACTTGTCTGATTTTCTAGAAATTCTTCAGGTGAAGCCCAATTAAAAATCATAGAAAGTTTGAAAAGCCTTCAGTAGTCATACACCTCACAAACAAAATGCCATAAATAGTTATCTACTAATTCCAAGTCATGACAGTATGCCATCTACTATCAAAAATTTAGAGTAATCATGGGATGAAGCTTTATTTCCTAAATGCATGGGCGATTCTCTCTGAATAGACAGGAATCAACAGTTCTTTATGCATTTTAAGTAATTACATGTGCAATACATATGCAGATGTAAGGCGGATTTACATATGCAAAAATGCAATTTCTTGTCCACCAACAAATTTTGACTGTCTATGACTGCAACACCACTTTGAATTCTTTGAATACACAAGACTTCTAAATTTAAAGTTATTTGTATGCAGGGAATAAATTCCTACAGTTCTGCTAACATGCTATGTTTTTCCAAAGCTTTCATCTATCTATATAGTTTCTTATGCAATCACCACTTTCACGGTATCTAAGAGGCCTAATGACTCCTTGTTCTGCCAGGTTTGCACTTAGAGCTTTTTATTGCCACTCTTTAGAAAGGTGTTTGAACTGTGGCAGGTAGGACAATCCAAAGACAGATCTCATTTCAAAGTATTCTGAAGGGAATAGCTAGTAAAGAAGAGCAGTGATTGATGCAATAGAAGACATAAGACGATTTTTCTTTTTTTTTTTTTTTTATCAGCTACAGAGAAGTCTAGACTCTTTACTTTAAACTTGAAGTGTTAAAGGGGACTCTTAGATCTGATCATCTCAAAGTCTCTAATCTATGCAAAAAGTGGGCATTGATGTAAAAATAGTACATGTATGAACAACTCAGAAGCATAGCTGGAGTGCAATGTGTATTTGTGGGTCTAAATACTTTGAAAATGCTTGTTCCTGTCTGTGAGACTGGCAGAAGGTGAGAACAGTCAAAGATCTATTCTGTGAAATTTCAGCTCTTTCTTCCTTGTGCACTACTTTTCCCTTCTTATTAGAAAAGTAAAATCAGAGAAATTGGTGAAAACCACAAAATCATTTCCTTGCAAAGAGTATAGGTGTGTATCTAAGCCTTTAAATGTATAGCAAAGTGTGCAAAATATTCCTGAAGTACAGCTAAGTAATATAATTTTAAATTTGCATTATTTTAATTGTTCAGTGTTAAGAATATTGAAAGAATGCTATTCATTCTCCTAGTCACAACTAGTTCTGTAAATATATTCTGTCTCATCCAGGTAACTAGATATGTGCCTTACTTTTATCTTCCCACACATAGCTGATTTAAGTATTTCTGTGACCAGAAAATCAAAACTTTAACTGTAAGGGTGGGGATTTGACATTTTAGTAGAAGAAACATTTAGTATTCACCTTCCATTACTTTAAAGCATGGATTATTAGGAAAAAAAAATGTTTCTCTATTCCTCTCAAGAACTGAAATAAAAGGAAATTTTCTTGGCCAGCACTTCTGAGATACAACCCCATCATTGTTGCATTGGAAGGCTAAACATTTTCTCTCAGGCCATCACAATTGGATTGGACAGAGGAGACCCAAAACATACAGTAAAAAGTGGGTTACAGATCCCATTTATTCTTTTCAGAGATAACAAAACACAAACATAAGTCCTAGTAAATTATTCCTCAAAGTTAGATTGTCCAGCCAGCTGATTCAGGTATTCTGAAAAAAATACTTGCTAAATCCCTAATCATATTAACTTTATTAGTCCTGTAAATTTTCAGATAATTGAAACATTTAATTGTAAGGTATGTCTTTACAGAAAAGGGTGCATCACAGTCCATAGCTGTGTTCCCAAATAGCAGAAACCTTCAAAGCATGAATGTTCACTCACATAGATCATGGAGATGTAAGGAATTGAAGTATCTAATTACAGTATTTAATGGTACACTGCAAAAGATTTCCCTTCAGGTAACATTGCACTCTGGATATACACAGCATGAGCCAGAAAATTTAGCAAGACTCTATCATGTCACAGTGTAACAACAGCTAGAGACACACAGAAAGAAGTGTTCCGGTTTTCTTTGTTTGTTTGTGGGTGGGGGTTTTTTGTTCCTTTTCTTTTACAAAACCATAAGCCTAACATACAAAATCATATTCAGCATTTTTTCTTGCTTATATTGTAGATATGATCTTATCTTAGTCTGTTTTATTATTGTATTAATATACTTTTATTTCTTTGCATCTGGAAAAAATGCATTCAATGTTGTAGTATATCATTAACTTACTAGATAATTTTACTAAGGCACCTAAAATCTGCATTTTCCCCTTTCCAAAACCTTCCCTTCCTGAAACCTTCCCTTCCCTTCCCTTCCCTTCCCGAAACCTTCCCTTCCCGAAACCTTCCCTTCCCTTCCCGAAACCTTCCCGAAACCTAACCTTCCCTTCCCTTCCCTTCCCTTCCCTTCCCTTCCCAAAACCTTCCCTTCCCTTCCCGAAACCTTCCCAAAACCTTCCCGAAACCTTCCCGAAACCTTCCCTTCCCAGAACCTTCCCGAACCTTCCCAGAACCTTCCCAGAACCTTTCCGAACCTTCCCGGAACCTTCCCGGAACCTTCCCTCACAGCTTTACACAGGTCTGTTCCTCTAGAGTGATGGGGAAAGGAACACTTGTAAAGAGACACATCAGTCAAATTCAAAATTTGATGAGTCAGATCCATCACTGTACAATTAGTAAATCATGAATCTGTTGAGTTGAATCAGTACAGGCTTGATGAAGTTCACGGTACCACTCCAATCTGAAGTAGTGCTATACTAATTTCTACTATTTAAATTCAAACAAGATCTGATAGAGCCTTATTTCCAGTGATCACAGGAATGGCTGATATATTACAGATATTTCCTTTGTAAGCATAAGGTCGTTTGAGAGCTCAGATTCTATTACTGTCTTTTATGTGTTGGTAAATACTGACTTTTTAACAGCAAATAATCACTTCATGAAATTTAAAAATGGCATTTGTTTTTGGCTAGTTATGATCCTGTTGCCTAAGGCTAGATCTTGTTCTCATTTCAGTCAAATGGAAACTAGTCAATTCCATTTTTCAAATTGTCTTGCATTAATACAGTGCTGCAATGTTTGAATTGGGGCTGAACAAAGAATTATTATTGGAAGGGAAAATGCTATCCTGATTTTTATTTAAAGAAATGCTAATTAAAATCATTTTACTGCAAGTATTTTAGAAAACTTTAATTCTGTGACAATTTAATTTGTCTTTTCTTGCCTAAAATTACCACGTGATATCTCTCAGACAACTTTTGTTCTGTTGCTCTGCCTTCCTTATCAAAAAAGAACATTTCAGGGATTACTGATTATTATATTTTTCTATACTGCATGGGCATGAGGCCTCTCAAACACACCTCCTGCCTATCTTTCCCTCTCCTAAGGAAACCTTTGTAGATATTGGTAAAATGCACTAAGACATTTACTTTAGCATCCAGCAATCACTATGATTTGAGGGTAGGTAGAGCAAAGATTTTATGGACGTGTTCACCCAACTTCAGCGGTCTGTGATGTAGACATCTACATATGAGCTACTTGTCTAAATTTTGCTAAGAGGCAGTGCTCAGAAGCAGGCACTACTGGAAGTACAGTTCCTCTGACCTATATTTAATGCCTGCATTAGGATTAGATGAATGATGAGAAGTGCTTATTCCTCTCTACTGGCTATATAGGGAATCTAAATGACAAGTTGAAATAAAGACATTTATGCTCAGACATCTATAGTTTCTGAAGAATGATCCTTAGATACTGGTATGCTGTATCACAGGCTGCAGAAAGGGGATCCACTTGTCATTGGGCAAGTCAGTTCATCTTTCTGTTTCAAGGGAAACGCAACTGTGAAGGACTTAAGAGGTGAAGTGACTTGCCAATGACACCCATGCTGTGATTACTGACCCAACAGACATAAACAGACATGTCTTATTTTCTCCTGTATTACTCTGTAAGTTAGTTCACATCTCTTCAGTGTGCATCCCTAGAGATTGCCAAAAATTAAGCCCATGGAAGAGGTGTATCACTGTTGAGCTAAATCATTTGGATGATGGAAGATGCTTTGGTCCATTTAAGTATGTTGCTGTGATAAGTGATAAATGTTTATTGGTTTAAGAAAGAAGCATTCATATATTATGTAATTGGCCATACAGAATTTATTTTAAAATTTTAAGTATTGAATGATAATCTACAGCAGATCACCAACGCTTCAGATGTATTAGTCATGTCCAGACAGATCTAAAACAATTTTATATAACAAAAATTATTCCGCAGGCCAATTCTTCTTATTCATCTTCAAACTTCCACTAATGACTTTAGGTTATTTCACTAAAAGCAAACTTAAAAAAAAAAAAAAAGCCAAGGAATTAGATTAGGCCATATGTCAATAGCCTGTTACCAGAATGTTTATATAAGCAATTTTCAAGGGTGAAAGAAAATATGCCATTCACTTGGAAAAATGCATTTATTTCAAACTGTGAGGACGTATATCTTATTATAGAACATATGTCATGGGAATTAGAACTCTGACACTTGGGATAAAGCTACATATCATTTTCATATGGTTACCAATGGTCTTTAATGTCAAGGAAGGTAATTTTCTATGTCTTGTTTCAAGAAGATTTGTTTGGGTGAACATAAATAAGAACTTGCCTAAAATAAATTTTACTGATTATATTAAATTTTATGAACTTTCATTAAAAGTGGGGCCCACAATCCATATGAAATTTTCAAACATATTTGCCCACTTATATTTTCAGGTAAAATTACTGCAATGTCCTCTTTAGTTTAGATAGGTGTGGGTGCAAAAGGTATCTACACATCTAGAAATTCTTCACACAGATGGGAACACTAGTGATATTCATCTAATTACTCCACACAGGTTCTTTCATGAAACAAATATCACCTTTACTCTGTAAGAAACGGAATCTCACCACTAAAGGGTTCCTGAGAAGAGCAAAGAGCTGGATTCTGTTGCAACTTACCATGAAAATAAAATACAAACCGTATAAGCAATTTAGAAAATTTCAGTTGTTCACTTATGAATAAAAAATGTAAGTTATGTCATATTGTCAGTGGAATTTAATTCTGTTTTGTGTAAGGTTTTTATACAAATACTCTTGTATTGAAGCAAGTTTTAGAGGAGGCCATAGCCATTGTTTTCCCTTGAAGACAACTAGATATTCATTTAAGTTCAGCTTAGTATTTTCTAAGTATTGGTAAACTGAGGCATGGAGAAGTTAAATGATTTCATGAAAATTACAGTAGCAATGAGTCCATCACCAATTAGAAATAAATGTTTTTGTAAGTCTCAGTCTCCCTCATTCGCTACGAGAATCCTCTGCCAATAAAATAATAGATAAGTGAACTACACTAAATTGTTTCAAACCTCAGAAACCAATTGGGTTAAGGCTGTGGGTGAAAGTTCAGGTTTTATTTTATTTGAACCTATTCACCCTTTCTTAATTGGAAACTAGGTTGATAAAATGACTAATTTGAAAAGTGCATAAACTGTAAAGTAGTAAGACTGAGGAATATGGACACATATATACATTGTAATTCCTGCCAAAAAAAGTTTCACATCTGGCTTGGGCTAATGGCCAATAAATTTATTACTGGAAGAAATTACAAATGTTGCTGAACGCTGTTACAACATAGAGATGAATCAAAATGTAACAGAAATAAAGATAATAGAACATTTCATCTGATATTTCACAATAGTTATCTAGTCAGAGGAAACTGTGAAGCTTGATTGAACAAAAGATAAAGTTAATACTACCTAATCAGAAGAGACCATTATAGATCAGTGAAACTGCAAAACAGAATTATATGACAAGGGGCAAGCCACATTATCTAAATTAACATTTTTCCAGCATGAACAAGAAGGGCCACTGTAGGAAAACGAGAGCTAAATACTGTGGCCTGCATTTAGTCAACCTGAAGTAATTATTAATTTATGGTTGTCTGTGATTTTAATGAAAATGAAAGCTGAGAGGAAAGAATTGAGAGAGATAATGTGCCGTGAAATTGAGTTTCATTTATTTTGGGGGCCACCTTTTTTCTTTTCTTTATTTTTTATATTCTCATTTTGTTTCTGCTAAAGGAAAAGAAGCTAAGACAAAATGTCCACATTAAAATTTTACCAAGGTTATGTAACTACTCACATACTTCCCTTGCTTTAAAAATGAACTGGTAAAAATGGCCAGAGACTGAACTCACTGGCTTTCTCTGTTTGTAGCCACTTCATTGTGTTTGGGATTTTATAGTGACCAGCCTGTACAACACCCACAGTCTTCAGTACAATTCAAAAGCAATACAGAAATATTTGTTCATTCTGAACTGGATGTGACTTCCTTAACAAGTGAGCATTTACTTCCTAGAGCTGTGTAAGAACAGTTACAGGGTTTGCTCTTTAGCCTCTTTGTTTCAAAAATTATTTTCAATATATTCTGAGACCCAGACTCTTATCTGCTATCAACTTTTAATGATATTTAAGATACTCTGTGGTATATCAGACATAGATCCTAGTCTGGCAGATAAAATACAGTACCTATGAGACACCTTTGTCCATCTCAAATGGTAGCTGAAGTCCAGATTATCTCAGGCTATCTCAAAAGGAACTAAAGAGCTGTGTATGATCAACCAATCCATGCCATGTTGGCTGCACCAATTAGATTTTCATTGACTTTAACAGGAACCCCAGATCCTCTTGATTGCCTAAAAGCTTTAGAGAAGTCTGAAAAAAAAGCCTACAAGACAGAGAATCCTATATTTTTGCTACTAATTTTGACTTTAAAGGCTACTTCTACATAAAGGAAAGCTGAATTCTGCTGTTAATTAAAAAAAAAAAACAAATAAACAACAAAAAATATCACAAAACCTTTTTCTTATAAAACATTTTTGTCAGGATTTCTCCGTCCCAAAGAGGAAAAATTGTGTACATTCTGGTTTAGTGACCACCAAAGAACATATAAATTAAGTGCCCTGTTCCAGCCAGGACAAGGTTAATTTTTACTGTAGCCAGGAAGGGGCATGACTAGGACCTGGAGGTTATTCCATACCACCTTTTGACACTGACAGGAGCAGGGGCAAGGGAGTCTCTTCCAGGGAGTAGGGGTCTCTTCCAGTTGAGTAAGCATGGCAGAGGGAGCAGTTGGGTAAAGCCAGTCCTGAGCATTTTTCATGTGAATCACTCTCCTCTCTCTTGTACCCTATGGTTGCTCTTACTCTTCATTCTTCTTATCCGATTGCTGTTTCCAGTAAATGGTTCTTTTCCCAACTTGTAAGCTTCCCCTTTTGTGCATCCATTTTTCCTGTTCATCCCATCACTGGAGAGGGAGAGAAGGAGGGGGTGGGAGGGAAAGCAAGCAGCAGTGTGACGGAGACACAGTCTCATTGGGAGCACTGAATTGTGGATACCATTCCCAAACCATGACATCAAGAATGGTCTTTTGTGGAGGAGGGCGGAAAAGAGGGAGGGAGGAAGGCAGGCAGGCAGGAAGGAAGCAAAGGAGCAAGCAAGCAGACATTGATTTGTTATACAAACTGTAAATATAATAATGATTGCTTTGAGATACTTTCCTACATTCACATCAAATCAGACCAAAATATAAAGATAGCTATCTAAGGTTACATGGGTAGAAATACATGCTGGCTGATTCAGTAATGGGACACAGGACACAGGACAAGGAAATCTGATGTGATCAAAGCTGACATTGAATACAAGAGACAATGTATTTGCTTACACTCTGATTATCATCAGTTATTACTGATTAATCAATTGACTCAAGATTGAGGTTGAAATAGTGGAGAGATGTGGACAGATTATCCTCCATAACATAATGTACAGGTTTGAATCAATCTGTAAGTTTTGTATCAATAGGCACCAGGCCAAACAATAAATTTCTCAGTATAGTCTACAAAAATTTGATTATTCAATGTGTAACTCTTGCTTTTGAAAATAGAAATTAATTCATGCAGAGAGATGATGTTTGAAGGTTATGTTTTCTTTTTCTACTTTGTGTCATACATGTAATTTCTGAATTTACATACAAAGAAAATAAAAAAGCAAATTAGGGAAAGGTAGAAAAAGTGAGCGAAAAATAATTACTGAGGAATCAAAACTTTGATTATAAATTGTAATAATTTCACACGATATTCCTGAGTTTACTAAAATATTTCATACTAATGGGTTAATTTAAAATAAATTGGGGAAAAAAGAAATTAATTTTATCATCAACATATTCTATAATTATTTTCTTCTTTTCTTTATGGTTTTTAAGTTTGGGGCTTTTTCCTTCCATGAATATGAGTAACTTTTAACTGCTTACTGTAATGGGCCTGTTCCCAGGCACACAAATTTTTGATAGATACCTCATGGAAGTAGATTGAATATTAAGTGCATTTTTGTGAACTTTTGTTGAAACAGAACGCAAAAAAATCCACGCTCTCTTCGAAATTTAATCAGGAGCAGAAGATACAATGTTTCTATGGTTGAGAAACCACCACCCTGAAAAACTAGCCGCACTCGTGCAATTGCATGGCTTTGAATCAGAGCTCTGCAGAAGCCAGAGTCCACAGCTGATCCACAGAGAGAGAGCCCAGGGCTTCTCTATGACAGCCTGACACTCATTTTCAAGACTAAGATACCCAAGGACCTGTGCTACTGCTTGCCTTTGCTGCTGTTAAGATAAGCAGAACTTAATAAAGTGACAATATTTTCAGCACTTTTACTAAGAGCTAAAAAGTTTTCTGCAGTGAAATTGATAAACATGATAGAAATACACAGGTTAGGTAACTGCATTGCCTGAAAACCTCTCATTTAGATATATTGCATTTGTTTAATTAACAGAGTCACTAGCTTTCCAAGTGAAAAGAAAGTAAAAAGGTCCTACACATTATTCTCCTTTACTTTCTCATTAGCTGCAGCACTTTCTGACAAATATTGACCTGTAATTCTTTCCCTGTGCCAGAGAATTAAATAAAATATGAACTGTGCACAATATACACCATCTGTCCAATTCCACAAGCTGGTTAGTATGTTGACTCCCATTGACTTTACTTCAAGCCCAAACTGCCCGCAAACAAGAAATATTCATACATCATAAAGTATGCAAACTTTTCTTGCTTTTGTATTGCATAGTTCAAATAAATTTCCTTTTTCTAATAGTCTTTTTTATTCTAAATTTGATCTTTGCATGTGTTCTTTCACCTGCCAAACTGCCTCATTCTCAGTCTGCTTAATCTAATCTGTTCAGAAAATCTTAATTACTGATCTTTCATTTTTTCAGATACTTACACTTTGTTTTATCAGCTTCCTAAATAATGCAGAATCTTTTTCCAGTAAACTACATCACATTTCATTTAATATATACTCATTTCTCTTCTGGTCAAAATGCTGGGTTGAATTTTCCTTGGTATGACAGCATGCTACCAGCAGATTTCGTCTGTTTGTGCATTTATGTTACAGTGTAAGGTACTTCAAGTATTAAAAACAATATTTTTTTTTTTATTTTTTTCTAAAGTCTTTTTTTTCTTATAGGGACTCATTCTTATTCATGCTTGCTTGTTTTCACTTGTCTTCATACACACTTCAGTCTATAATTAATTCATCAATAATGGAATTCAGCTTACTCCAGTATCAGATATCAGTTACGTGCATTGTTTATTCTTTTAATTTCTGATCTTGCTTTAGTCAGCTGATCTGTTTGAAGTATTCTACAAAGGCACTGTATATCAATATGTCATATTTACCCTTTTGACACTGGTTTATGCAATATGTACAGCATATTTCTATTCCTTCCCTTAACAGATGGGAATAGATAGAGCTCCTTCGCCATCTCTAATTTTCTTCAAAACCTTGTGGATCTCTCTTCTCTCCTTTTGAATTCCTCCTTTCAAATCTATCTTTATCTGTGCATCTTCAGATTAAGATATCTGAATACAGACATGTATATGTCAATATCCAGGTGTCAGCCATGTGTCCAAGGTTCCTAGCAGCCAAGATACAGTCAATAGAGTAAATGGAGCCTAAAGAGTTTCCCCTTGGGCAAGCACCAGAAGCTGGTCAACTGAAATGTTTTCTAGGCTTCACTGGCAGACTTTCAAAGGTCTTCATCTGTTTATAGCTAAATTTTTAGCTTCTGGCTCACATAGAGATATATAAATGCAGGTATGAAGCTGTATTGCAGGTTATGGTCTCAGTCCAGTTCCCCCATCATCTTCCACAGACTGGTTCAATCCTGTGTCATGTCTCACAGCTGGATGGAATTAACTCAGAAGTCTTCAGTCCTATTAGTTGGCAGGTGTTACCTATTTTTGAACTGAATTGGACCTTCTACATCCTTATGCAAAAGAAAATTCACATCTATTAAGCTCCTAAGCACCCACCTTTATTTTCAAAATTAATCATCTATATGACTCTTCCCATAACTTTCTTATTTGCTTTACCAAGCTCAGAGAGGCATTGGAGATGCATATTTCTGTATCATGTGCCTTTCTTACCTTTCCAGTTTTCCTTAAATTCTTGTGTGGCAAGAAAAGGATCTAAAAGCACTATACTGATCAGGAAGACTGACTAGCTGGGACTTTGTGACTGCTTTAATACAGTGTTTTGGTTCCAGAAGGCTCAGGGAAAATGCACAACAATATCAAGTGCCTCCGAATTCAAGAACAACACTTTGTCTGTTGAAAAATCCCATGGTCAGAAAGCAATCCAGGTTTCCAGAAGAACACCACGTTTCGAGGTTCTTAACACAAGAATGTATAGAGGAAAAGGAAATTAGAAACATTGTTTTTACTCTTGTGGTAAGAAAATTTTCCTTTTAAAGTTTTATTCTGTACAACTTTCAGTACTACATATATGCTTGAATCAGGTGATCTAGAAATAAAGCAATTGCAACCAATTGCACTTTTGCTCAGTTTCTCTGTCTCTTTCCCTCTCTTTCTTTCGCTTCTGCCTTCTCTTTTCTATTCTTTCTATATCTCCACCTTACAGCCTCTGTTAAAAAAAATTTGTGTTATTGACTTTGGAGTATGGTCTCATTTGTACCTTAATTCGGGCAGAGGCGTCTCTCATTAATCATATCTTAACAATCTCAAACAGAATTTTAGTAGAGTCAGGAGATCTTCTATTCCTGTTTTCCAAAATGGTTTAGTCCAGTGGATAGTCTCAGACTCAGAACACAGCAAACACAGTGACAGATCTGGCCACTACCTCCAAGAACAATTTGGAATTATTGTTATACTTTTGTAAAGAAGTATTAATATGGTCTGCAGCTAACGAAGGATGTGTTTAAAATTCAGGTCATTAAAACTTACATGTTTAATTCTCAGTCTTGAAAGTAGAATTTGAAATCAAAGAGAGTTGCGTAGAGAGTGAGTGGGCAATCTTGATACTTTTACAAGAAAATTACTCAAACAGGTCCTATGTTAATCCTAGAAGATGTATGCACTCTGGTCAAATATGCTGCTTCTGTAAGGGAGTGTCACCAGGTGGAAAGAGTGTGGGGATGGTTTAAGGTTTCTCAAAGTAGTGACTGTGATATAACATGCAAGATGAAGGTGGTGAGTGCAGGAGTATGGTGTTATGGCAACAGTGTGTGAAGAAAAGCATGCAGCATGAAGGTGGAGAGCATGGGGTAACACTGCTTTATGGACGTGCTTGGGGTGCACTACCTGTACACGAGTCTTCCAAGGCAGTACCCAGTGGGAAGCATGATGAGTGTACAGGGTTTTATGTATCCCCATGTAATAGGGAAATTCCTTCCATATTCCATTGAGGATTATTGTGCACCCATACCTATCTTTTGCTAATATCTAAGAAAAATTCTCTAGCTCCTTGCAGTGATGCTATATTTACACTTGATAGTTAGCTGTAGATGGATTATATTCTTCTTCCTCAGGATCATTTGAGGAACTTTTCATAAGTCTGCATTGTCCATGTGTTTTAATTTGATATGCTGTGTTCTCAGAACACCTTTGTGAAGACAAGTAATGAGCCATCAAATCAAATAAAGTTCCTTTTCAGTGTTCTGCATGTTAGCAAGATTACAGTAATTTGAATCGATGTCCTACGTTGAAATGTCTAAAATCATCCTTTAAAATGGTGTGAAAAAATGTTGTGTTCTTCAATCCATGCAAAAAACATGATTGCGCTTCTGACCCTAAAAATACTTTTTCCTGTATCTCAACTGATATTTAAGAAGGCATCCAGATTGAAGATTCACTTTGTTAAACTGATTAGCTAACATACCACCTCTCATCCCCTTCTTATACTTCTTATTGAAATATTTATAACACAATTGACAAATCCTCCAGGTTATTTTATTTTGTTAAGAGTTCTGTATGTGAAATATGGCAAACATTCACAAAAACTAGCCAAAAGGAAGGAAACTTCTTGCAGTTAATATCTCCTATTTCCTGACTTGAATATTTTGTATTGGAGAACATTATGCAGAGTTTTAAGAACTCTATTTAGCAAATATTTTCACACCACAAAAATAAGGTAACAGCACTGCTGAAAAGAAGTGATTGAACAGAGCAAAAAATTAAAATTTAGTTATTTTAAGGGAATTATTAATGGAAATGCAAATATTTATGTCCCTCACTAAAATTGATGAAGGACTAAAGAAGGGGTGGACTAAGAGATAGTAAATGCTTATTAATATGTCTCTGTATGTGGCTCATTTCAGGAGATACAAGCAACCTTGGACTACAAAATATTTAATATGGTACCAAAGCACCCTCTCTAGCATTCTAAAATGGAATAGAATGATTGAATTTCACGCAGCAGTTTATCCATATCTGGTTGTGCTATTCTAATGCCCACAGGAATGAACAGCAGAAGTTCTCTGATCATGGAATCATAAATGGTTTGGTTTGGAAGGGACCTTAAAGACCATTTAGTTCCAATCCCCACCTGCCCTGTCACAAGCAGGGATGGCACCCACTAGGTAAGGCTGCTCAAACCCCCATCCAGCCTGGCCTTGAACACTTCTAGGGATGTTCCCGGGTATACATAAGCACATCCACCTCTTCTCTGGAAACCTGTTCCAGAGCATGACCACCCTCACAGGAAGGAATTTCTTCCTTATTCCTAATCTAAACCTGCTCTCTTTCAGGATAAAGCTTTTACCCCTTTTTATATAATCCCTATCAGAAAGAGTATAACAAGGATGACAAACGTGTTTACTTACACTCATTTCCTCATTGTATATTAATTTATTAAATACAAATATAAATGAATATAAATTTGCTAGTATCCTGCCATTAAAATATATATTTAAGCATCAGGAAATAAAGTTAACAACTTCTTTTGGTACTGTTACTGCAACTTTTGAGGAAATATAATGGTATAAATGTTCTGCTGTTTATGTAATTTGTGGAAAATACTTTAATTCTGGGGACTGTAGTGCCAAACATGTCCATAGATCAAGCTAATTAGGAGTTTCTGTACATATCATAAGTTTCTTTCCACAAAAAATTCCCTTTAACTCCTGGCACATGTGTCTTGTGTAGAAATTCTGTAACTAGTTAGTGCCATACTTCTAACAAATCAGTGATGTCACAAGCAGACAAATTCATCTAAAATGTATGATAGAAACTACAGCACTGCTCTTCAGATGTTTTACCTTTGTTTATTGAATTTAGCAATTATTTTCTACCTTTTAACATCTACCTTTCTTCTGGGCCAATATATATTGAGAATTGTACAGGGTCTGGCTGGATAATTAAAAGTCATTCTCAATTAATGGATGAATAATACCCATAACTTGCAAACTCTGTGACTACTTGAAACTGAGCCCAAATTTAACATCAGTCCTCAAAAATCATGCTTCTTGTTTCCAAAAAAATCCAAAAGAATCAGTCTAATTCTGTCCTCCTATATGTCATATGAATTTCCCATCATTCTCAGTGCCGTTATTCAAGGAAAGTAAAGCTGCAGTTTTGTTTTCTTATTCCTCTTTTTAATTCTTCAATACTTTAATTCACTTCTTATATCTCTTTATGTCAGGATTTTTTTCTCTGCCTAGGTAATCTGCAAGTGAAAATCACTTACGAGAAATACAATTAAACTCTATACCCATTTAACTAGCACTGATCCAAAAACATTACCAGTTCACAGGAAGAGTAATACTGTAATCTCAGAGCTTTGCTTTCATTTATTTTTTTCAAAACCCTTCTGTATTATTGTCATTACAAACCACCTATTGCCTCAATATTTGTATTAATCCCTTCAAACATCAGTCTGTGTCTTCCTAGCTATTTAAAATAAAATATAGTAGACTAACATTCTGATAGACAGTCTTTGCACAGATAGAAATAACAACATTGGAATCAGAAATAAAGCACTAAAAAATACATTTTCTAATGCCTCCAGACATTTTAGCTGTCTTTCTTCATCTATGAGATCTAAGTAGAGCCTTTAACACCCATTGAAATAAACCTTTCTGTCCTGTCCTCAAAATAACTCATTAAAAAAGCAAAATGACAATATACTTCCCTTGATCCCATTCACAGAGTTAAAAGTAAAATTAAGGATTGAATTGCTATGATGAAAGAGGAAATGGAGAAACTGTTCCTTAACTCAAAGTTAAGGCTTTTATCCTCTGTTCATCACTGCCTTTAAGGAAGAGGAGTGCTTTCATTCTTGCCATAAAAAAGGAGTAAAATATTCCCTATATTTTACATTTTCAAGAGATCAGAGCTTTTTGTTTGCGTATTTGTGGAAGCAGAGGAACTTGGGATGGAGTTGCTTAGCTGTATATCAGAAAGTTAATGTCAGTATTTTCCTATTAATGAATTTGGTTCATATAGGAAAGGTCATTCAGGCCATTCAGCACATGAAGAATTTCTAAAAATAATGTGTTTTTATTTCTAGTGAAAATAACCTGAATCAAATTCCTAAAAATGAATATTAGAATATGATGCACAATTGCATGTGTACTAAATTTTCCAAATCTCAAAGGAATCCCAGAGGATAATCTGAAAAGTGTTCCAATGGCAGATTATTTCTGACAGCAGTTAGCAAAAATGCCGCAAATCTCATTTATAATGGGAACATGTTAGGTAATAGAAAAGTTACCCATGGCATTACAGTAGAAGGTGTCACGATATGTATCTAATATTGTAAAAGGCTTGAGCAGATTTTGCCACCACAGCAGTTTAGCACCTCATCAATATTTTCAACATCAGATAATTGGGATTCTTCCAAACACTGAATCGTGTAACCGAAAAAAAGCCAATAGAGAGAGAATCTGACTTAAATGCATTACTGGATTAAACAGATGAAGTTACAGCACTCTTTTAGCACCCAACATAAAGTATCACTGAAGTGAAAGACTTTATGTGCATTTGTGTTTCAATGATTTAAATAATTTAAATAATGAAATACACTGGTCTTTGATACATATCTGGTCTAGTTTTCACCTGACCTATCAATAGGAATAAATAATATCAAAGCTTCTAACTTTGACACTAAGCTGTGTCTGTGTCTAAGCTACACTCAGTGTGTCTGAGGATGGGAGACTCCTCAGTTAGTGAAACAATTGCATGTGGACTGAACAAATCCATTTGGTACATTTCACTGCTGGAAGGGCAAGACTACTGTCATTAATGATGCTTAGGGTTTAGCTAAATGCATTCTGGCAGCTCTATTAGCTATCTGAATTTGAAGAAGGTTGAAAAGTATAGAATGAACACACCCAAATGATGCTGAGATAACACTGGTAGGAATCTAGGTAAATTTCTTGTTTCTTACTGATAGCTAGCAGCAAAGAAATTGTCTATAATATCTTTAATGGGGAGTCATGTCAATAGGTAGTATATTCAAGATCTTCAGTTTTTGTGTACTTTTTTGGCCAGCTCTGAGCTGGCTGTAATTTCAAGCACTTGTAGCTGTTACTATCATAGAACAGAGCCTAAGACTATAACAGATGCACCATAGATGGTAAGGCAGGCCGAGCAAACTTGCAGGGGATCATATCCATATGATGGCTATAGGAACTTCCATCATCAGCACTGCTATGTGTCCTTCATGCTCATTTCTTTTCTAGATAGAGATGATGTTTCTCCCTGTTTCTAAATGGTGCTGATATTTAAACAAGAAAGTTTCAATAAGAGTATTCCATTCCACAGGAGATTTTTCTAAGAGTTACTTATCAGAGGATATAAGAATTTGTATAGTCTAACCGGAGCGTGAATGTTCTAGAGTGTTATGGTAGGAACATGAGACTAAGGATGAAAAGATACTTCCACATAGGTTTATTAATGGGCTTTTTGTTACTTCTGTAAATATCAGCTTGCATATTCAAATACCTGACCCAATTCTTCAGAAGTTATTTTCAATAGTAGGCATGCTGTTCTAGTCCTCATGGCAGATGGAAAATTGCAGCCATACTTAAATTTTTTTTCCTGGAAACTAAGAGTTTTCCATTTTTTATAACTGTCAATCCTTTTTTTAATATTTTGCAAAAAAGATTCTTTAAATCTTTTAAGTAGTAGCACTATGATAATATCCTGTGAAATATTAGTCGTTAAAGGATATCTTTCTAGAATAATCGAGGAGATAAAGAGGAAATGACAAAAGCTTACGGCTGTACTTCTAAGAGTTCCTCGTTTTCTAAATTTCCAGGACCTACCTGAATATTTCCTAGTAATATAGGATCTGCTGAGATCCCTCTTAGGATATTGAAAATACATTTTTTTATGCATTCTTTCCTCTCTTTACAGGCACATATCACCTCATTCATAATTAACATTAATCAGTCTATTCAGGCTTAAAAGTAATTTATTTTGAAGTTCTGCATGCTGATCTGAAGGAAAGTATTATGGTTTTCCTTTATGTATATGAACAATGGTGAAGCAAGATATCCACTACAGATAAAAATAGTCCATTAATAATAGCAACACAGAGCACTTATATGAGGCCTACTATCTGCAAAGCAATTTACAAACAATATCCAATTAATCTTCTCTAGTTACTCAGTGTAATCCATTCATTACCTAATGGATCCCAAATCTTTAATGCAACAGCAAAGTTTCTAACAATATGTCCGAGGGTACCTTTTGCAGCTGAAATTCTCATTTTACTGACAGTTATGTTGCCTGAGCAGAAACACGTTAGGACAATTTCTTGGACCTAGGGTCTGTAAAGCTTTACTCTCAGTGATTTCAACTCCTGGAGCAACAGGTACAGGATCTGACTGATAATAGCTCTTTCATAACAGCTAAATTAATAATTATGAAAGGGAAACACCAAAGTAAAACTTAGGGGTACTTCAAGGAAAAAAAGTTTTAAATGCATAATTGTATTATACTTTTTAAAATCCCTATAAAATGGTAACAAGGATAGGTTTTCCCTATGAGTTTGAACCAGAAGATTTTTTTTTTTTAAAGTCAGTAGAATCCTGATTAAAAAAGATATTGCCATGTTACCCTGATTCCATGGTATCTTCCATTTTATTAGCTGACCTGAGCAGTTTTGTAATGAGTGTGCTCTAAAGCAAGCCAAGGGTAAATAGCATCAGAAACACTAATCTTGGTAAATTCTGAGCCCTTTACAACATTCTTCTGTCCTTCAGACCAGCAAGTGTTTTCCAGCATTGTCTTCTTTTCAGAAGTTCAGAATATGGAGTGATGTCTTCACTTCCTAACTTAAACCTTCTGAGCTGGGAGTTGTTTTTCAATGTTTATTCTTGGAGAAAAATAGATGCCGTATGACTAGCTAGCCAGGATTCTGTTGTCTAAGGAGAGATACCTGTGGTCCATGGGGATGCCATCTATTCTGTCTGTCTCTCCAGGGCCAAAGGACATGCTGGACATCTCCTGCACCTTCCTACTGCAGCAGATGGGGCCCACATCTCCCCAGCCTTTAGAAGGCATCTCTTATTGTTTGAGGAAGTGAATGCCTTCTATCCTGCCCCTCTGGTTTGTCATCTGCTGAACCAGTTGTGCACCCAAGAGACAGAGGAAGGCCTGCTTGGGTGAACAAGTGTGCATGGTCATGAAACTCTATGTTTCATACACATTTTCTAACACTTCAGAAAAAGTAGCTGATCTCCTTATTATGCATTGAACACAGATGCATATGCATCATCTTAATTTTTATTTTAAAAATTATTTCTCTAACATTTGGACAACAACTTTACCTGTTTGCCTGTGAAATCTTTTTTTTAATTATTTATTTATTTATTTATTACTGCTAATCATTTTTTGGATCCCACAAGTAAGTATAATTCAAATAATTTTCCAAGTTGGGGAAACACATATTATAATATAGCATCCCTCCATGCAGCAAGTTCATCTTTTTATCTATTACACAATTCCTTCCAGTGATTTCAGTCCCCTTAACCCTCTTGTCAAGGCATTCTCTCAGTGCTGCAAGAAAAAACCATCCAATTCAAAGGCTTCTTCATTTTCCTGCAAAGTAATTCCTTTAGCTGGAGCTTTATATAGGAAGAGGGCTATGTATTCCTTAGCTACACTCCTTAGTTTGTGCTCATTACCACGTGAAGTCAGCCTTGGCATCTCAGAATACTTGACATTCTTTGTACAGATCAACAAACCATTTAAAACTGAGCACCTAGCAGCTGAAAGGTCAGGTCTCATTGTGTTCAGTAGTTTTGGACTAAGAATGTAGAAAAAACTCTCAAAAGCTGTGTTCCACTCTTCTATTAATCTGTATTTCTCAGCAAAAAAATTGCCCAACTTCCAAAGGACATAGTCTTAAATGGAAATCCAATTGACTATATATTCTAAGGAAGAAAAAAAATTAAGAATTATTTATATGTCATTAAAGATTTTGTTATCAAAAAAAAGGTGTAAGTATTTTGTGCTAATTTTCACTATTCAAAGTAGCAAAGTAAATACTTTTTAAAAAACCAAACAAACCCCCTATACACCCTATGGATTTCCCATTAATCTGTCCCCTACTTTGTTGGCAGATTACTTCAC
This sequence comes from Haemorhous mexicanus, assembly GCF_027477595.1. Classification (NCBI taxonomy): domain Eukaryota; kingdom Metazoa; phylum Chordata; class Aves; order Passeriformes; family Fringillidae; genus Haemorhous; species Haemorhous mexicanus. The sequence goes on from NC_082342.1 coordinate 69,850,664, forward strand.
ATTTATCAAATTCCATTGGACAAATGCATCTTGCTATCTATTCAATAGGCTGTTTCCTGTATCATTTTGATAAGCCTTTCTAACAAACTTAATATCAGATGATTTTACTTAGGAGATTTTAAAATCTAAAAGATACGACAGTAAGAAATTTGTTTGAATTTGATATTTCACTATTGCTGAGGACCAAATTTCATGTAGATTTCATTTTTATATGCTTTTTAAAATAATTCCCATTGACAAGATGCAATATAATACCATAAATACAATAACATAATTATTCCTGGTAGCAAGGATAAGGCTGTTGAACCCATTCCTTAAAATTTTGATGGCTTACTCACATAGCAAATATTAGCAAGGCTAATTCTGTAGCCTTGAGTAAGCAATCCATCCATGTTGAATTTAATTTATATACATCCTTTGAAGTTTCTAATAGAAATTATATATTTTTAAAAAAAATTGAGAAGTGTTCTGTTAAACACAAACTTCAGTCTTATCTCAGTATAATCTTCTATCTCCATTTTCAGTTAATGTTGCATTTTATGCCTGCATTCCTCATAATGTCTCCCACTTCCCTTTGAATGGTACAGGCACAGATTTTCCCAAACTCCCTGTAAGAGCACTATAGAATATCAGTCTACTCTACACATTCTAAGATTTATGGAGGTTGCTGTGAAAGGTGTAGCATTTAGTACAGAGCAATAACTACTGGATAGTTTTGCAAAGACAGCTTTCTCAGCTCTGTGCCTTACTCACATTCCTGATGAAATATCACACAGGTTTTCTAACAGGCACCAATCAAAGAGGGTTTCAGCTCAGTTACCCACACAAAGACAACTCATAGCCTTCTGGAATGTTCCAGCTATTTCAGACATGCATGTAAGAGGAAGATAAAATATAAGACTTGCAGGAGATGAATGCTTTTTGGAGCAATGACTTGAATCCAGGAGAAATAGGCTAAGGTCCCCAAAAACATTCAATTCTAGATGCCTGTGTTTGGTGTCTGAACTGGGACTAGATCTTTTTGAAGCAGTGGACATTAAAGATATTTTCATATTTCAGTCTCAAATAGTTTTCCATCTTTTGCATATTTTCATGAGATAGCACAGAGTTTCAGACACCACCCCTGCTCCCACTAACTACAAGCTGGTTTTATTCAGAGATAAATAAGGTGCCTAAGCTATCTGGACAAGGACAGAATTTTTTTCTCTTCCATACAGTTCAGTGGTACTTACCATGGAGTTGGCGTATAACCTGATTTACAAGACCATGTTGTAGAAAATAAATGTATTTGATAGTTTTTCAGCATATTTAGCTGCTTGCACTTCTGCATGCTCAAACCCTCTGCTTTGGTCAACAAAATAAGCTATATGAGGCCAATATTAAGTCTCCCTTTGTTCACTCCAAGATCCTGTTAGGCCTTTTAATCATTATGTTGCTCGTGGTTCCTGCTTTGTCATGTGCTGTGCTCCTCTACCATCATTTATACCCTGGAGGGCTTATTGATTCATGTACTCTTATAATTAGAATATAGTTTACAGTCTACAGGTTAACCTTTACTCTTTATATAGTCTGTATGAACAAAATTAAAAGCTGACTGTATACTGTCCTGGTTATTATTTAACCTGATGACACTTTCAGCAAAAGTCTAGTTTATAAATGTTTTCATCTATATATCCTATTTCATTATTTCTAAATTTGAATGCCTAAAAATATTTAAGCTCCTTGTTTTCATTGCTATTTTCATGCCCATCTGAATCCAATGTCACACTGCATTTGAAACTAGCAAATAGACATGTCTACAATTGACTGTCATGTGTGCCTCCTGAATTTCAGAGCTTCAAATTTAGAACAATGCTGCATGGTTAGACTCTTTTACCTAGTGAAATAATTTCTACTTCCCTTCCCTTCCCAGAACCTTCCCAGAACCTTCCCTAGGTAATGCCACACAGGACAGAGAATCACTTTGAGAGAAGACATGAGATACTGTGATTAAGCCAAAGCGCACAACATTCAAGTTAAAAAGCTGTCCTTACGTAATGGAGAGACACCTTTACACCTTCACAAACACAAAGGCAACTTGTAAGTTCCTCAAACATTTTTCCAGAGCTGCAAATCAATTTTTTTTTCTTCGCCATTTGTAAGACAATGCATATGATTATTCCCAAAATAATATTATTGGCAACCTTCACAAAACAGAGCACCTCTTGTGATGTTGATGCCATATTTTGCAAAGCTCAACTACTGCATTTTGACCAGCTCTTTACTTAAAATAAAGTTCGTGTCACCAGGCGCATTCTTCAACTAGTTTTACTTTCCAGTTCCCTGCAGTGTTCTCTCATTTTACAGCTTCTCAAATACAAACATATTAGCCATTTTATTGTTGCTGGGAGTTTGACTTGCAGCTTAAGATACATTTACAGCTGGAAGTTTAATAGATTTTCAAGTCTCTAAAAATATTTCTTACACTTACATGCAATGGATGAGAGCGGCTTTAATGACACTTGAAGGAATTTCTGACTTGGGATTCCACAGAGCTCAGTCACTGAAACAATAAAGAGTTTTCAAAAGCTGTAAAAAACTCTGGCAGTTCCAGTCATTCAGGAGCCTTATCAAACTAATGGAGAATTCTCTCAATGCATTTTATGATGATTCTACTTATTATGTTCATTTGTTATTTTTGCTAACTAAGAGAAAAAAAAAGAGGCTTCCTTGCTTTTTTTTGCATTAGTTTAATACTTTAATGAGGTTGTTCTATGAAGACAGAAGAAATTTTTCAGCGTTCATCAAAATTATTCATATACATCTTCAAAAAGATAAATTTTAAAACAATTGAATTGCAAAAAAAAAGGATACAGTGGCACCTTAGATATAAAGTGCTGTCAAACAAAAAAAAAATCTCCCCATCCTGGTTGAAAACATCCTTTAAAGTATCTCAATATTTGTCAGTTTCCTTGCTTCTTTCTCCTTTATTTTTTTCAAGATTTTATTTCCATGCTACTATATATAGTCTAGTATTGAGGCCAAAAGTGTCTTCCCATTTAAGTCAAAGACAGAATATTTTTATCAGTTTAGAAATGAGATGTTTGAGATCTCAGATCCATGTAACTGGAGCTTTTTAAGTAAAGAAATGAAATTAGTTAAATCCTCTAAAATGCTTTAAAAGTGTCGCAATAAAGTTTATCTTAATGAAATACTTAGGGTAAGTGAATCAGGGAACCACTGTGTCCTGAGCTTTGTGTTTTGATTGTGTTGCAACTGTGGCTCAGAGATGGATCTCACAATTGTGAAAGAGATCATACACATGGAGAGAATAACACAGCATGTGATCTCAAGGTATAACATGATAAGATTAGTTGCCATTCACCAATGTGACAATCTATTTTTAATTGAACACTTAGATTAGGAAATGCAATTTGCTTGTCTTTATGTACTTCTTGACAGAATGTGTCTGCCTTATCCAAAAGATGTAATTGTTTTTGTTAGTCTCTCTTTATATGCCTGATGTAATTTTCAATGAGAATAAGAATAAGACTAAAATATAGTAAGTTTTTTACAGTAAAATGCACGCTTAGGGGCACCTTTTTCAATTCTTAGCACTGGATAAATAAAATGTGCAGTGTACATAACAATAATGAACACCTATATGCATTAACTCATAATTAACTCCAGCACTACAACGCTTTACACATATTGTATCTTTGTGTGTAGTACATAACTGTATATATGCACCAGTATAGAATAGGTATATGCTGCAGTCATATACAGGAAAAACAAAACTCAGTTGCCTTATGGAATTATTCTGATGAGAAGTGTTGAAAACCATATTCTTGCTGGTAGTCATTGCTTCACAAACAAAAACAAAGATGCAGAAGGCAAATTCAATAATTGCATCTAATAATATCTTGACAAGCTATCACCTTTCATGTATCTGCTGCTGAAAATAGAATAGATTAGTGAAAGATGATCCAGGATGTTTGAGAAGAAGCTGTTCTACAGAATATGGCCAAGCATCTTCTGGAATTCTGTTGCAGGGGAAAAAAAAACCTTGTGTTGCCTAATGCTGGGGGATTTCAAAATGGTGTGCATGCATTGTAGTCACAAAAAAAAGAACGTAATGTTATATAAATTACCTGTTTATATGTGTATTGCAAATCTGAAATGTATGTTATAAATTCTCAGCTCTGTTGCCAATAGAAACTGTCCCTTACACCTATTTAAAACTGAAGTACACAATTATTAACAGAAATAGTCCATAGTCAGAATGCAACTCAAAACTGATTTGTGTGCAAAAAGAGAGTTGTTTTTCCTCAAAAGTACATTCTTAAATAAGAGAGAGTTGGAAATAAAAGGCAAACTGCACCTTGAAGTGAAAGAACAGGAGCAGATGTCCTTTAGCTGTGTGTTTTATTGATTTATAAACACTCAGTCAGGCTACCTCATCTCTGCAGAGTAATTTAGATATGGGAAAATATCTGTGAAATATATTGATTGCATTATTGATTGAAAAGCCAATTGCTGTTGCACTCCTGTTTTACCATTTAAGTCCTGACACATTTTGACATATGAGCCAGCTGCGACTACTGCCTCGATACTGCAATGAGATAATGTGAAAGCTGTCATAACCACTTCTGTGTCAGCCACAAGGATTTACAGTGCACTAGTGCTGCTATTTAGCTTGTTCCTTAACCACCTGAATAATTAAGGTTTGTTAAAGCTTTTGCTGTTGCACATTTGGTTTATATATGTGCTGTTTTTATGTTTCCTTTCACACTGGATTGATACATCATGAACAAAAGAAATGTAGAAACCAGGCTCTTATTATTCAAAGCTTATACACGTGGGGATGATTGTTTCTGCTCAAATATTTCTCTCCACTCCGTAAGGAATTTGGATTTTACAACATTTCGCAGGGGAATTCTCACTTGTTTCCAGATCAGTTTACACTCAGCAGCAATAAATCAAGGGAGGACAGGAAAAAATCCTCTACAGCCTATTAACAACTCTGTCATTTATTTTGAAATCTGAAACTGTGGAAAATACAATGAAAGTGCAAACATACAGCAATTTATTTGGCATTTTTCGTATTTTTAAAGTACTTTTATATTTATTTATCCATTGTTGAAATTTAAATGATACCAAAAAGATTTTTTGAGCCCAGATACAAAATACAAGTCTTCTCATAAAATGCATCCTTGAAGAACAAAAGAAAATTTTCCTTTACTAGCTCCACATTTTATCATGGCAAGTGAACTATACAGTTTTATCACCTTCTTTCCTACTCTTATTTGTGAAATAAGAAGGCATTTTCATAGTAGCTTTAACTTATTTCTTTTACTATAATAAATACAGATTTTATTTTTCCTAAGGAGGCTGATTATATTGCTAGAATCATAGAATCAGAACATCTTGAGTTGGAAGGGGCCCATGAAGATCATCAAAGTCCACCCCCAGTTCATTTACCCCTTGTTCATTTTCAGTTGTCTATTTCATGATCTCTTGACCAGATCCAGCCCTCCAGGTACAATCCATGTGGGACTTCTGTGCCCTGACAGAACGGCATAGATTGAAATGTATTCTGCGCACGTTCTAGGTTGTACCTGTCTACATCTAACAGGAATGGACTCTTGCTTGCATGTTTTTCATCGTGATACTTGTATTTCTACCCAAGGTACCAGATGAACTCCAAGCATTCCATGGACCTCCTGTTTGGAGAGACTCCTTGTGAGAGAGTGGAATGTAAATGCTTAATGGCACAAAAAAATCTGCCATTCAAAATGCAGAGGGTGCTTTGCTGACAGCATGCAAGGCACAGCCCAGGTGCAGAGAGGTTGTGCACACAACATTTTGTTTGGTGACAAGCTGGGTTTTGAGCCAGTGTGTTCTTATACATAACGGCTCGGGTGTAAAATTCCCCACACCCCAGGGAAGTACCAGAACATTCACACATAGGCCCGAGGGTTTTCATCCCTTCTGATGGAACAAAACTGGCTCAGCTACTCTGAGGTGAGAGGCAACTGTCACATCTTGAAGGGATCATAAAAAATCAAAGATCCCCGAAGTTCCTCCAGACTCATTTCAGGGGCCTCCCACCAAGAGGACTGCACATGATGCACAGTGTTGCAACAGACAGTCAAATTTCCTGCCAAGGAGAGGTATGTGGGCATTCCCACCCGAACCTGAGTACATATTAACCCTTTGAAATTTGTGTTCCCCAGGCTTCTCCCACCCTTTCACAGATCAAGATAGACCAAGTGATCCACAGATCAATTGGACCAGCTGTTAAAGAAATTGAAACAATCACGGTCCACTGGTGGCGATAACTTTCTTCTCTTATCCTTTCTTTTTCTTTCTTTCTGTTCCTTATCATTTTCTTAGGTGCTATAAGTGTTATTTTTATGCTTTTATATTGCCATATTTCTATAGATAATAATCAAAACAGCTACATCCCTGCTTTCCATTGCAACCAACTTTTTAAAATAAACCCTAAACACACACACACACATACATATATATGTATGTATGTATATATATATATATATGTTGGTCATTCAGTGTCATTTCACTCTAACCATCCTGAGCTGTTCTATTAACAAGAATCTCAATTACCCTCATCTTCAGGGCCAGGTATAAGCCTCCTTCCCTGCTCTTTCTGCACAAAGTATATTTCTTGGTATCTAAAAATAAAGTATAACCAATGCACACTTTGTCTTCTCTAAATGAAATGTGAAATGCACCATACATTTGCTTATTTCACTTAAATAATCAGACAAAAATTATTTACAGTACCAGAATTGTATTGGTTAGTTAGCAGGTGGAAATAGCGCATGACGCTGCGAAGCAGGTTTCTTCTGCTTTCATTTGGAATTAGTCTTGCTCATTGGATTATGTGATGTCTGCCCTATATATTTAATACTGCAGAACACAAACATAGAAAGATTATTATTTAAAATTTCAAACAATGTTTAGAAGTATTGTTTAGATTTTTTTATTAAATACTGATAATTATCATGTGGGAAAAAAATACAACATATATGGTAACAATACTTAAATTTCCAGTCATTGCAATTTGATTTTGTAATTTAAAATGTAATTCCAGCTTGGAATTATATTTGGCTAAAATAGAAAAACAAAAAAATATATTGGCTTTCTCTTCCTTTGTTTTTAAATTTTACGGAAGCAGTAACATGTATGGAGATATAAAGGAAGAGTTATGAATGTTCTCTACTAAATTCGCTGTTCCCCCTTTCTGCTCTTTTCCTTGATATTTTATGGCTGAGCATGATGCCATATAGTCTGGAATATCTCTTTGGTCAGTTGGGGTCTGCTCTCTTGCCTGCATCTTCTCCCAGCTGTTTTGCATCCCCAGTCTCCTCACTTTGGGCGAACGTTGAGGAGAGAGAATGCCTTGATTAGGTGCAAGCTTTGTTCTGCAACTGCCAAAAAATTGTGTAAGGAACAGTTTTAGCCACAAATTCAAAGCACAACACCATTCTGGCTGCTATGAAGAAAGTCTACCCCTGACAGACACTGTATATCCAATAATATTCTTTTCCATGTGCCAGCTGAAAAGATATACTAGGATATCTCTTCTAGTGCAATAATGGAAAGGGATGAAAGGTACAACATCTGTAAGATGAATTTCTGAGATCACAGTAGTTTACTTGTCAAGTATAACAAAGGAAGCCTTGGAGGAAGTTTTACTGGAATCAATTGCAACATGATGAAGCCATGGGTGCTTGGAGCCAAATAGATACTAGGATCCCAAATGCTGCCAGGTTAGGGCAAGGGAAAAGTCATGGTAAATCATATTAGCTAATATGGAACAGAAAAGAAAATATTGTGCTTCATTGAGGCTTTCTGCTCAAAAGACCATTCTTAGTGTCCTGGTGCTTCAAGCAGCGTTAGCTCTTCCTTCCCTCTGTTAATGCACGAATTTCTTCATGAGAGTCACCTCTAGAAAGAGAATTAGATCTTATGTGGGCTGAGCCATCTTTCTGGAGGCTACTTTTTCAATTTCCATTTGTCCTTTTAACAATATGAACAGTCCAGTCAAGCTCTTTTCCTGTGTTAGTCTCCTAATTTAGGTGGGCACACATGTCCACGACTGCTGGATCCTTCTGTCATTGAGAACACTGAGAACAAGAAAACTCTTCTGACAAGCTGAATTCATGTATGAACATGGAATCAATTGTACTTCAGAGGTGTATTTCTAAGGCACACAACCTCTTGGGATGACACAACCTACACACTCTTTCTTGCTGAAGGCTGTGCCTAGAGGCACAATCAAGTCCTGAGGGACTGAACATAATCTAAATTACAACAATCATATTGTGGCCTGATTCCCAAGTCCTCTACACCAGCTTTACATCTTTCAATGGATTGAATTATGAAAAAAACATCAATCTTTTAGATAAAAATATTTTATTTGGGTAACGGCAAAAATACGTTACTCTTTGCCACTGCAGAATTATTGGTTGAGCAATAAAAGATTTATGACATTTCTTTAATAAATTTTTTTAAAGTCTGGAATACTGCAAAACATGCAAGGAAACCTTCATTCTACTTCCAGGTAAGTTAAGCTGACAAACACAGGATTTCTAGGAATATACACACCCATAACCCTGTAGCAAATAATATAGGGTACTAAAATAATTGAGAATATATATGCCAAAATAATATAGGCAGATTATATCAATTTTTTCAGGGATCTTAAGGAATAGAAGGGTAGGATGAAATACCACTTCCTATGTGCCTTTTAGAGTTTGTACACAGACTAACAGAGCTGTACATGTTTAAATAAATATGGGACAACCCTGGAGGCATACTATGGCATTCTATTTCTGACAAAGAATAAGCTTCTCTTGTGGGCAACCATAAAAAGATGAGCATTCTTACTTTTCACAGCTTAAATTGCACATGTATCTCTTGCTATGCTCCTTTTTCTCCCAAATTTGAAGCACTACCTTTGCTTTAGGAGAACAATATAAAGAGTGAAAGAACACAGTGGTATCCTGCACCAAAGAATAAACATGTCATTTGGAAAACTAGTAATAGCTGGAGGAGATGAAAGAAAGAAACAGGAAAATAATTTATTGCAGAAGTTGCAGTCTTTAAATCTCTTCCTCTCATGTATGAATTAGAAAACATCCATTCTTTATAAGTGTCTATTAAAAAGTTTTTACAATAAAATCTCAACTATAAGGATAGTCTGTACAGAAAAGTGATCAAGGCCCAACATCATTAGCTGTTTAAAACCAGATTGATCATCAACCTGATTGGTTGATCAGCCAATCAGATTAATCAGAATACTCAGTACATGAAAATCACACTTTCTTTTTGGTCTGTATAGTCTAAAAATTATCTCCTATAGATGAAGCAGTGTCAAATTCTTTCAGCGTTAATATTAAATGAAAAAATGAAAACCATTTTTTTTTTCACTATAAGAGTTGATAAATGGTAATAAAATAGATGTATCACTGAGTTTTTTTTGGAAGAGATTATTTTATTTTATTTTGCATTCTGCAAATAATTATTTCACACCATCATTTTGTAAATTTTAGTATACTTGCTACTTGTTTATTGTCATTATTTTGCTGTTTTTTCTGGTCATATTTATTTCTGGACTGAAACCATTGGAGAGATTTTAATTTACCTGCACTGAACCTTGAAGCTGGAGTCACAATGAGCTTTGTATTTTATTAAGAACCTGAATTTAAAAAAAAAAAATCTGAACATTAGATCCCTGTTTTTGGACTGTTACTACCTGACAAAAAAATAAATAAACCAGAGACAAAACAGAAGAAAAAAAATGTTTTTCACAGAAGGCATGCTTTCATTCAGAAATTCTGAACTTAGCGGAGTAACAAATGAAGAACATCTTTTTTTGAATTTTTGTCTGAGTTTGAATGTGCAGTAACTTTGACTCTCTTGGTGGCCCCTTAGTCTCTTTCCTTGAAGATCCTATCTTATTCCCTCAAATGGACATGAAGTGCTAAATTTGCACCTCACAATATGTACAGAATATGCTAAACATTAACAAATCACTGGATTGCCATTCTCACATGAGACAAGATTAACAAATGAAGAGAACTTACTCAAAAATAACTCACTCAAAAGAACTCTCCAGCAGGAAAAACTGGGGAACTGGAGCTGCTTGCACTGCATGGATTTTAAAAAATAAATGTATTAAAAAGTGAAGCACTGGGCCAGTTTCAAACGGGTTACAGGGTATTCCCATCCCGTGTGTTCTGTAAAACAGAAATGTGTATTTGATGAAGGGAGAGGGGGTGTGTGTGTGTGTGTGTGTGTGTGTGCGTGTTTGTGTGTGTGTGTGTGTGTGTGTGTGTCTTGTTTTGTTTTTCAAAAAGACAAAGGCCCAACAACAGACTTATGAGATTGAGCCAACAATCACCTGTGGAAATTCATTTTCTGAATTAGGCAGAAGGCTAATATAGTGTCCAGGAGAAGTTGAAGTCCTTTGACAAAGCAAATATTTACATCCAAAAGTTGTCACTAACTTTCTACTCTACCACACTTTTGTAAAGTACAGAATTGTGCAACAACTTTCTTGAAAGCCAGAAGACACACGTTTTATGAAGAATTATTTAGAACAGATACTTTTAGCTCAAAACAATGGATCATCTTTCCCTAAAAGTGCATGATGTGTAAAAATGCTTATGCTAACACTCCTATCTTGATTACATGAATGATTATTATCTTCTGTTATCCATTAAATATTGAAAATCATTATCATTTCTTTTGCAAAGCACAGTGTAACTCTACACTATTTAAATGATAAGTATACTCAGTCACATTGAGAAAAAGCTCAAAACATAATATTTAGTAGGGAAATGTAATGTACTTTAAAAATCAAATTATTGTTTCAAATATAAGACACTCATTTAAATTGTTATATTATTGTTTTTCACTCAAATAGCATATTACCAATGGTTTAGCTGTCACCCTATATTTGCTGCTAGACAAATCAGTAACTGACTACAGCACATTTCCAAGGCAAGGAATCTCATTCAGTAGTAGTGTTGCTTCACCACAAATCCCCTAAGAATAGGCAAGACGCTTTGGCACGCATCCCCAAAAAGCACAACCAAGAGTCTGGGACGTAATCAGAATCTTCAGTGATATGATGCTCCTCATGTAGTAGGGGAGCTAAAATTAAATGTTAAATAACCAGAGTCATCACAAACCCTTTAAATGAAGAAAAGATGGAGATAATATTTCAATGAACATTGCAGAGTATGCATTGTTTTTTCATTTTTTTCCACAGCCATTACATTTCTATGAAAATTATTAGTATGCTCCAGAGTTTGTAAGGAAGGCTTGAAAATGCCATTAATGAAAGTGTTGAGTTTAAGTTATGTACTGTACTGTGTTTACAATGGAAACATACTTCCATATTAAAGGAATCACATAGATATATAAGAAGAAAAACATTACAAATGTGATTTTTCATGCTTTGAACTGGAATCATTTCTAAATGGATCATATCAGCGATCAAATGAAATTCACCAATGCAAAATCAAGTTTTAACTTGTACATCATATAATGGACTATAATTGTACATACACCAAAAAATGGCTTGGTTATGAAAATGCAGAACAAGTTAATGTAATAGATGCAGTTTTCTGTACCTGAGTAAATTTAGTGGCATTTGTAATCCAGTCTTGAAAAGAAAATTCTTTCAAATGCTTTCTGCTACTTTTGAAGGTTCGTATGGTAAAGTTCTGCAACTGGTAAAACATGAAAGACTTGTTCTCATCCAATTTAGTTTATTATTATTCCAATAACATTCCAACAACATTCATCAGCACTCACCAACATTCTTAATAGGAACAAAAAACCACTGATCTTATGGCATTCCATCTCAAAAAAAAATAAAAAGGCCCATAGAGTTGATAAAAATATGTATTATTGAAATACATTTAGAGATCATTTAGATTTTTATTTACAGAATTATGTGAAGGTAAATACTTGCCCATATGAGTATAATTGCAGCACTGGTGTTATACAATATTCTTCACTGTATGCCTAAACTGAGCAAATGGTATCTAGGTTACAATGAAAGCATTAGAAGTAATACTACAAAAGTTACAAGGAATGGTCTTTCTGAAGTATTTCCAACTGAGTTTTATTCTCCTGTGACAGTCAGTGTCACAAAATGGTCTTTGTTGGCTTGCCTTGCTTTTACAGAATCTAATATTTTAATCATGGATCAATGAAAATTTTAAAAGGTTCTGTCTTTATCAAAAAATAATTAGAAGTAGCACAAATGTAGTCAAAATACACAAATAACCTGAACTATTTATAGATGTTTCACTCAAAAGTAAAAATGCTTAAGTCCATTATATTTGAAAACCTTAATTTGAAAATATTAGGATTTTGTTTCACTAAGCTCCTAATAAAGAAATAAAACCAGAATAACCAAATTTCTTGGTTTTATGATTCTCACCTATGTTTTATGTTTTAAACAAAACCTTTTAGCAGTACTTTCCTAGGATTCCCTTTTTCTCCTTTTTTTTTTTTTTCAATTGAGTTATTTTCTTGATCCTCCCTTTCATGGAAATGATTTCAAATCAAAATGTTATCTTCTTATTTGTTTCTGGTACTTCCTATTTCATTTTACTTCCTTTTTCAGAGGCTTTTCATCTGTTTGCAAGGTGATGTATCCTTCAAATTTCCACAAAATTTGTCAGAAATTAATGTTAATTTACACAATGCCTGTAGTAAACACTCAAGTCTCCTTGATGATGTTCCTACACTTTAGAAAAATATTTATTTTCCCTTTTTTCAAATATCTTCATTGTCCTCCAAGAAAAGATATATTTTCTTTTAGCCAGATTTCTGTTGCACAGATTCCCTGTGTGATCTAACTTAGTTCACTCATATTTATTCTTAATGAAGCCCCGAGCAGAAAATGTCATCAAGTTATCCTTGTTTCAGTGACTACTCTCCCTTTCCCAATGCTGGTCTTACTCACGTCTGCTTATATTCAGTTTGGATTTTGCATATGTAATACAGAGGGGAAATTTTACATATATTAGTCATATCAATGCGTACAAGTTACAATAGCAATGCTACTCACATATCCATATAAGTCTATTCAGAAATATGATCATAGGATCTGTCCATACAGAGAGTTTTGTTTCATGGGAAACTGCTTAACTTCGCAGCACACACAGTATTCAGCAGTAATTTTCATAATAACACTTTTAATTGTGAAAATTAAATCTTTCTCTCCCACAAAGTTACCCATAACTCATGATGTGTATATCCAAAAAAAGGAGCAAGCATGGAGTTCCCAGCTTCTGGCAAATTCACATCCTCATTTATGGTACTCTAGTCTCATTTTGGGGACAAGCCCTTAGAAAATTGTTTTGGTGTTAGAGCTCCAGATAAATGGTAGACATGAAATAATGAAAAGGCAATCCAAACTGTTTTGGGATTCAGCAATGATCTGTAAACTGTTGAAAATTAATAGATAAGAATTTGACTTGAGTCAGATTTTGTGGCAATATTATGAAGGAGCAATAATAACACATTTGTAAATGTTTTAACTTACTTTTTTAATTTGAAAACACATTCCTCAAACTCCACTTGAAAGTGAAGCAGACTTGACCGACTTTCACATGAGATTGTTTCTTCAGTGACAATGACAGGCCATTTAACTAGGGAATTCAATATACCCTAAAGGCCATTAATTTCTGAACATTGCATAAAACCATTATAAACTGTGCAAAAGTAACTGTTATTGGTAATTATTAGAGAAGTTTATTTTCCTAAATGGAAACTGGGAAATTAGTACATTTAAGTACACAGGTATTTTATTAAAGACATGGGTAAATATGTTCTTTATTTTCAAACTAATTTTCCTCTTTGTTTTTGTCTTTTACTTTTCATTGGAAAAAAAATAAGATGATTGACCTCTAGTGCTATCTTTGCTAACTTATGAGGTACACTTCATAAACTTCACATAAACATTATGTAAGGAAGCTTAATGAAGAAGGAGGGAATATACGGAAGAATAATATGCACTTTAATAAATCATGCATCCTTGTGCTATTTAAATGTTTCTTCAAGGTTGATTGAAACTTTAACCTCAGTCTCAATAAAGAAGAAAAGCTTCAAATTTGCCAGACCTTGAATTTTTACAACAGTACGTTGAATTATGCAGTGATCAGTCAATTATTCATCTCTCCCAGATCGAGATGGCTGTGCTTTGAAAAGCATGCAAAAATGGGGCTACAGAATGTGATGCTGTGTCAACACATTTCACTCAGGATTGCTTACAAGACAAATTTTTGTTTCAACATTGATTCTGGTTTTCTTGATGTTTGCTTCTAATAAGGTACCTGTTACAAATCAATTTGGGTTTGCATGCTTTACTTTCTGATGCAGGATGATACACTGCTGAAATGACATTACTCTGTTTTCCATAGTTTTCTACAACTATTTCAGAAAAGACAACTATGCACTGAGGGAATCTAAGCACAGACCCCTTTGGAAAAGTTATTAGCAGTTGATGGAAAAAGGAACTTGCCAAGAACTGACAAATTTGGTAGCCTTCTAAAGCAGGGTTTATTTACAGTGTTGGAGGATAAGAGAAAAGCATTTGATGCCATCTACCTTGATTAGTGCAAAGTATTTGATGCTGAACATCTTGTGACACAACATCTAGTGTCTAAAGTGGAGAGACTTGAATTTGAAGATGGATGACTTAGTGGATAAGGGATGGGCTGAATGGTCACACTCAAAGAGTTGTGTTAAATGTCCAAGTGGAGACCAGTGACTAGTGATGTTCCAGTGACAGCACCAGCACTGTTTAATATCTTTGTCAGCAGCACAGGCAGTAGGATCAGGGGTACCCTTAGCAAGTTTGCTGTTGACACAAACTGTGTGGTGCTGTTGACACTCTGGAGGGCAGAGATACTATCAGAGGAACCTTGACAAGCATGAGAGGTAGGCTGGCATGAACTTCATGTCTGAAGTTCAATATGGCCAAGTACAAGATACTGCATCTGAGTAGGAGCAATCCCAAGCACAGATGCAGCTTGGACAGAGACTAGAATGAGAACAGCCCTGAGGAGAAGGATGTGGGGACCTTCTTGGGGGTGTCCATTGATGAGAAGCTTGATAAGAGCCATCAATGTGAGCTCACAGCCCAGAGAGCCAGGTGTGTCCTGGGCTGCATCACAAGAAGTAAGGACAGCAGGCTGAGAATCTCTACCCTGCTCTCATGAGACCCCAACATGACTACTACATCCATCTCTGGGGACTCCAACCTAATGTGAGAAGACATGAATAAATTAGAGCAACTCCAGATGAGGGCTAGAAGAGTCTCAGGAGGATGAAGAATCAATCCTACAAGGAAAGGCTGAGACAGTTGGTGTTGTTAAGCCTGGAGAAAACAAGGCTCCTTCTAGCAGAATTTCAGTACCTAAAGGTGGCCTAGAAGAAGGCTGGAGAGCGGCTTTTTACAAGGATGTGTAGTGATAGGACAAGGGGAAATGGCTTTAAACCGAAAGAGGGTAGGTTCGTATTAGACATTAGGAAGAAATTCTTTACTGTGTTGGTGGAGATACAGTAGAATTGATTGCCCAGAGAAGTTGTGTATGCCCCATCCATGGAAATGTTCAAGGTCAGGTTGAATGAGAGTTTGAGCATCCTCAGCTTGTTCCTGTTAATGACAGAGGGAACTAAGATCCCTGCCAACCCAAAACATTCTATGATTTTATGATTCTATAATTCCTTTACTCCTGTAGTAAACACAGAAAGTGCAAATGCTTCACTATTAAACTGTTGATTGAAGGGACCAATCTCTTCCATCAGTAACAGCTGGCCCATTAAGGTGTCTGGTCAGTTAGCACACACTGTCTGTATTTTCTAGGAAAAAAAGGAAAGACAAAATATGCTATATTTAAGATAGTATTCAAATAAAAGCAACAAATATGCCAAATCAGTAAAAACCTCTATTTTTATTTTGAGTAACAAAAGGAATCATTAACTACACCTTTAAAAAACAAGTTAAAATTTAATTAACATAGTTAAATACAGGACTCTAGTGTGAAGTAAAATATCCCTGGTATTTTCCTTCATACCAGGTATTTTCTTTACCTCCAGCTACCACTGCAGAAGTACACAGGTCTCCTGTGGTTTTCCTGTTGTATAAGCCAGCCTTTTGCTGAGATCTCAGAAACATTTGAACATCCAGAACAACGCTAGGAATATCTGTTCAGCCAAGTGTTTTTACAAAATCTGTGGACTCCACGACATACAAAAGACCCAGCCACAAGGAAATGCATGTAAAGGCATAGGCATTGCATTACCACAGCCTGAGTCTCTGATTTTCAGACTTGCAAAGAGAGACAAGAACATTTCATTTGCTTTTACATTAGCTTTAGCCTTAGTTACAACACCAAAAAAAAATCAACTGTATCATAACAAGCAAAAATGTAAATATTTGATTACCTGAGAAATTAGTAATTACAGTTGTGTTGTCTGCAACAAAGGAGTAAGAGTTGGTTGAAATGTTTTATTTCCTGACTCTCCTAATGACATCATCTGATAATTTGACCTTCTCTAGTAGTAAGAAGAAATTCCTCATGCATAAGAGTGTTAAATACCTTGATATGAATTTGCATAGACTTGACTAGAAGGATATTATGCTTAGCATTACATCCAAGACCATCCAGGTGCTGCTAGTGTTGACAGCTGGGTGTTTCCACATGGGTTCCCTTAGGGCCAGGAACAAGGCCAGGGGACACCAGAACAGCCCCAGCAACAGGCACTGGGCACCTCAGTGGGGATGGGAGTGAGTCAAGGCTGAGCTGGGATGTGGGTCCTGTGTAGGGCCAACCCAGCAGGGCACATGGCCAGGGAGGGCAGGGATGTGGGGAGCTGGAGACCAGCCCTGCTGTGGCATTGCTGGGGCAGACAGCCCTGGAGGGCTGAAGTAGGGACCTGGAACATGAGCAGCAAGTAGGGAGCACTGGAGGGGCTGGGCAGGGACAGCTAGGACTGGTAGGGCCCTCAGGGCTCTAATGATTATTCTGATGATTTCTGGAATCAGTACCTAGCTTTCCTAACCTCCTGATATAGTGGGGATATTACCTAGTTTTAGTACAACGATTTAACTTTCTATTTGAAACTTCCTCATTCTGTTGTATCTGTGTGAATTCAGAGCAGGTGATGTACACAGAAAACAGTCTCTACAGGACTATTTTTTCTTAGTTAAATTTCTTCTTGTTTACTTGTACTTTTACATGCTATTAGTGTTACTATTGTTATCATTTCAATTTTGTTGTTGCTGCTAGCTTAATTACTTTCACAGGCACTGCAAGTTCCAGTGCACTAAGGACTGTCCATTGAAAGTGCTTTTACTGCCTCTTTGTACTTGCACTAAAAACAAAGCCACAGCATGGATACAGAAGGAGAAACACTTGGAAACAGAAGCCAACACTTCCTAAGCACCTCAGTCATCCACTGGACTACACAACTCCAAGCTTTTGACAGAATTTAGAGAAAAGAAAAATGTCCAGCAGAAATTTGTGAGAGAACCATAAACAGACTTTACAGGTAAAGCAAACTTTATAGCAATTTCCTTCCAAGTTTGAGAGATGGATGGGAGAAAATAAAGAAGCATTTGTAGAAAAATTTTCAAAAGGGATCAATAGACAATGGATTGCTCAGAGGAAGGGGTAGACTTTCTGTTTTAATTCTAGTGACTTAGGTTAACACCTGAAGAGACTCAAGTTTGGACAGAAGGCATTGGATTTGTCTAATTGAATTTGGGCATCCAGAGGCATAGCCACTCTACAAGATAGATGCTCTCTACGGGTGAGAAAATCACTGCATATCTTAACACAGAAAAGAGTCCTGCCCTTGAAGATCCTGCTTTTTCTCCCCACTGACTAATTTAGTTGTTTATGTCACATGCTGCAGATATCAAAAACTTGGTCAGAGGAACCCTATCCAAAGAAAGCCTGGAGTGAAACAGAAATTTGATTCTATTTAGCCTTCCAAGTATGTTTCTAGGAGATTTCTCAGGATCATGGAGCTGGGGAACAAAAAGGAGGCAAAGCCGCACTCAGAGCCCTAAAAGAAATTTTGGGTTAAATGATGGGTTCCTCAAGAGTACAGCTACAATATTAATTGGGGAAGTCATTTCTGCAAGTCTGAGAGAACTTCACAATATCTGTTAGTACCTGCAACTCACTCAGCAGTATTAATTTGGGGCAAAAGCCTCATGACTTGAATATTCCTAGTTAGATCTTTTGAACAATTCACTCAGAAAGGGAAGAAAAAAAAAAAAAAGAACAAACAAGCAAGCACAAACAACCCACAAAACACCAGACTTCAACAACTCAAGGAAGAAGAACCAGGATGAATTTAAGCTTTGATCTCCCAAAACCTAATTGAATGAGAGAGCAGAAAACTAAAAGCATGAAAGGAGTGAGAAATAGTGGAAACATTCAATAGTCACATTCAATGTGACTATTTCCACTGAAGTCACTAGTAGGAATTATGCATACAAGTATAAAAAAGACCATAAATGTCAATCACCAGGTTATGTATGTCTTCATCGATCTGGGCACATCCCTTGAGGTTTTGTCCTTAAAAATTCATAGGTCTGGGGCCCTGGATCATAAACTTTATCCAGTAATCATAACTTTTTTAATCATGTTTATATGGTTTGCAACATTGGGACACCTGGTACAAGAAATTTAACAAAAATTAAAAATACAAACATTGTTTATTCCTCTAAATTCTTTTGGGGAGACATGCTTCATATTTCTTTGAAAAAAAATGTAAACTGACAGTATTTGGGAGCAAGTGTTCTACACTGCTCAAAACAGCTATGCTCACTCTTTAGAGCATATCTACTACAGTCAAAGAAAGTTTCAGTTTCAGCTTTAAAAATCCTGTCTGTACCAAAGTCCTATTAACTCATGAAGCATTAGACTTCTTGGTCCATAACCTATGGATTCAATTTATGTCACCACTTAGCCCATCAAGCAGGATTTGGTTTCTTTTTTTGGGTCATGCAAAGTGTGCCAGTCCAGGAGTTTGTTTAACAGGTCCTTGTGCTGTCTAATGGACTAAGAGAATGATCATCATTGTTAAGTGCACAGGAGAGTGAGCTGCATGATACACACTGTTAGTCTCATACACTCTCTGATGACAGTTTATGGTTCACCAGCTTGGTTAAACAGCACATCAGCAGCAGTGATGGGTGATCAATCTCACCCCCTATAGAATTGCTCCCAAAAGTGTCATAATTGAGAAATAAATCCAGGAAACGCAATCACAAGGAATCATCAGATCTTTTGTTTAAGTTCAGAACTAAAAGGAAAGGAGATGGGGTATTGTAATTGCTTTTATTTGTTCTATTTATGCATCCCAGTTATGGAAAAGTAGTGTTATTTAAGTTCATACTGTAACTGTTTTCGTGTGAGGCATGATACAGGTACATTATATAAAGTTACTAGACATTTCCAAATGCTTTCAACAACAGCTTCATTTTTTTTCATCCTCAGTGAATTATGGGCTTCATGTTTTGCTTACAGGCACAGGATCCAGTTGTGCAATTGTTTAGGGTGTTGAAAATTGCATTACTCTACATAACTGACATGACAGTCTGCCTAGAAAAACAATGTAAACTAGGGTGACAAAACCTGGGCTAGAGTAAGGCCAGATGTGAATACAGACTGGAGTTCAGCCCTACAGAAAAGGAACTAGGGGTGCTGGTTGATGGCAACATCTACAGGAGCCAGCAGTGTGCCCTGGCAGCCAGCAGGGCAAATTGCATCACGGGGTTCAGCAAAGACAGGGTAAGCAGCCAGTGAAAAGAGGGGATTGTCCTGCTGTATTTGGTGTTTGTGCAGCATCATCTGCAGTCCTGCATGCAGTTCTGGGCCTCACAATTTAAAAAAGGATAGAAGCTATTCAAGTGCATCCAGAGGAGTGCAACAGAAGTGGTGAAAGTGCTGGAAATAATGTCCAGTGAAGAGTAGCTGAGGACTTTGGGCTTGTCTAGTTTGGAGAAAAGGAAACTGAGGCACAATTACATTGCTCTGTACAGCATTCTGAGGAGAGGAAGTGGAGAGGGAGGTGCTGAGCTCTTGTACCTGGGAACCAGCAATAGGATATGGAAATATTCCAAAGCTGCTAGGAAAGGATCAGACTAGATAGGAGGAAACATTTCTTAGTAGAGAGAGCAGTCAAAAAACCCTGCCTAGAGATGCGGCTTATGCTCCAGCCTGTCAGACTTTAGAAGATATTTGGATAATGATCTTAATAATATGTTTTAAATTTTTATAACCTCTGAAGTGGTCAGGCTGTTGGATTAGATGATCATAGACATCTTCCACCTGAGGTGTCCCTTCCCTTCCCGGAACCTTCCCTTCCCGGAACCTTCCCGGAACCTTCCCGGAACCTTCCCAGAACCTTCCCTTCCCTTTCCGGGACATTCCCTTCCTGGGACCGTCCCTTCCTGGAACCTTCCTGGAACCTTCCTGGAACCTTACTGGAACCTTCCCTTCCAGGAACCTTCCTGGAACCTTCCTTTCCTGGGACCTTCTCTTCCCAGAACCTTCCCTTCCCAGAACCTTCCCGGAACCTTCCCAAAAACACCAGATCCAAACCAAACAAGTTCTGAGAACTATTAATGAGAATAAATATATTCTGTCTAAACTTTTTCCTGGCACTGTCAGAGCCACTATTAGAAGTCATTAAAGCTAAGAACTCTCAATGGCATTTTAATACATCATTCCTCAGTATTATATCCTGCTTACCCGTTCCAATCATGTTCAGAAAGATGTTTAAATCATTGTCTCCTTGAAATCAAGGGAAATTACATTATGGGGCGTTTTGTTGGTCTGTTTTTAATTTTGGTTTCGGTGGGATTTTTTTGGTCTTTTTTAAATTCTCTTTTTAATTCTTTCAAGTTCAGTTACACTTTAAACATCCAGACACTCAAAAGTCAGTTTAGCCATGTTACATGGAGGTCTATATTGTCACTCAATGTTGGGCATTACATAGTATGAAATATGTTGTCCCTTTTGAGCACTGCTTAAATTTGAAGGTCTTCCCATAATCCTATTGAGCACCAGTCCTTTTAAGCTTTCCAACACCTGAAAAGAACATTTACAGTCCACACAGAGGCATGTCATGGGGGCCTTGGTGGAGCATCCATGCAGAAAGAAGCTCAGAGAAAAGACAGGATATTAGCATATGGCAACAGTACACTGCACATGCCAGAGAGGAACTTTTCTAGCTTTAAAAATGGACTGTCTGGTGGTATTTTGTGCTTAGAAAACAATGTAGATAAAACATATTTGAAAGATCTCTGTCTGGTGGTATTTTGTGCTTTGAAAACAATGTGGATAAAACATATTTGAAAGATCTCCAGTCATATCAGACACTCATAGACTGAAAAGCAGGCAATTTTGCAAGATGGTGTGTGATTTTGCTTGGAACCTCCATGGCCTGCAGAAACGAAGAATTGTAATTTGGAGGCATATATTTATTGCCTAGCAGTGAACCTCTCCAAATATTACAGTTATTTTTATATATTTGAGTTATAAACACATATATGCATTTTCTAACAGAACAGTAATTAATACCCAGTCATTTGAAAGAATAAGAAACCGAGGTAGTAAGCTTCAAGAAAGTTCAGATTATTTCAGCTCACAAAAACAAAAACAAAAAAATGTTACAATAAAATCAAGTGTTCAGGATGGAAAACTACTCATAATATATGTATTTTACAAGCATCTATTTCCTTGATAAGTTGAAAACTTGGAGCAATGTTGACTATGAGGATTTCTAGTTTGAAGTACCACATCTGATTATTTTATGTGCAGTGCTTTTTCATGATATTATTTATGCTTTTTCTACCTGACTCAGAGATGAAAAGTAGCTACCACTGAAACATATGCTTTGTGAAAAAGAATGGAAAAAGATTTTCTATCCTAACAATTCTAGATTCCTGTCATTAAGCAAAATTTCTCCATAATAGCTACTATGGAAAAATGGTCAATACGCTTCTCATCACACACCAACACTTCACAGAATTTTCTGTAGAAAAAAAATTGCTATATATGCCATTGCTTAGCAATTGCAATTGAATGGCAATCTTTTAATGGCATTCTGTGTTTCAGAGAGCTGTAAAATTCAGTAATGTCATGCACAGTGATTGATTTAAGCATGGCTTTTTGGATTTGACCTGCACTGTTTTTTACCTGTATTACTTTGAATCATATACAATTATTGGTAAATATTTCAGCAAATGACTATGTATATAGGTAGATACATTTCTTCAATTCTTTCCAGACTGTCACCATTCTATTATTATTGTTGTAACACTTCAAGTCATCAAACTTTAGATCTTCAGTCAAATGGATCAACATCAGTTTTTAGGCTGTCCAAATTTAAAAGATAAGGTAAGAACTGCAACAAAATTATAATGAAGAAAATGGAATTGTCTACATTCACAAAATGTGCCAATATAAGAAAAGGATTCTACTTGTTTTTGAGCTATTAGATTACTATCAGAGTACAGCAGAAACTAAATATTATGTTTTCTAGTCAAGGGAAAGGGATGAAGATTTTGATTATGCTTTTGTTTTTGCTTCTACAATTATGCCTGAACTTTTTCAATGAGAAGGCAATGATGCAACTTTGTCAGAATAGCTCTGTCTTGTAACAATGTATATAATTTACACATGGATACAGGAATTATGTTTCCACATACACCTTGAGAAACCTTTTTGTTTAATTATTAGATATAGTTAGCAATTTCTGTTCAACATCAGCTCACTTTGCAGATATAAAGAAAGCCTCTAGAGAAAATTATTTCGATTCATTTTTGCTGTTAGTCTGTCCATCATATCTTTCAAACAACTAAAATTAAAATCCCTAATATCCTAGCCTATAAGGAGAAGATGATTTGTTTGGCTTTTATGGTGACAATTTAAGGCACTCAGTTTTAATAAAAATAATCTCTCATCAATGTTGCTCACAGGAAGGAATGGAGAAAAAGTGCAAAATTTTTTTTTACAAGTTTTTGGTTTCCCTGAAGATAACACCTCCTAATTTAAAAGGAACTGTGTTGTTTCTGGACCTAGTCCTCTTCAGAAAAGTGAGAAGATTATGAAGATCACAGCTCAGATCTAAAACCACTTTAGAGCAACTCCAGTAAGAAATTAAAGAATAGAATGTAATATTATGATCAAAAATATACAAGTGATTTTTAAATGTTCATGAACTGGTGAAAAATACCTTCCCACTCAGCCACAGTTGCAACAGAGAGCATTACTGCAAAATTAGCACCAATCTTCACTGGACCATTCAGTGTCACCAAGTATTCATCAGATATGAATTACACTCTGAACAAATTGCCTGAAGGAACAGATACAGGGATTTTCATGTTCTAAACGTGCTTTCCTATTAGTATCAAAATAGTCCATTGGAGGATATCTCAACCCCTGAAGACATGCAATGAACAGAAATGCTACAATACTCAACCATTATTCCAAAGTACAGTCTTTAAAAATGAAAGATAATATACAGTAGGCTTGACTCCCTATTCCCTTAGATTCCATTATAATCACCCTTATGATGAGCCACACCTCATTATAATAACAGCCAAATTGCTTGGGTCCCAAGGGCAGACTAACAGTCAGGGTGGATTGTACTTATACTCAAAATAACCAAGAATAATCAAGATGAGCCTCTCAGTTTGACAATGAATGACCACTTTTGCATAACTAATGCTGTTCTGACAGGAAAAATGCTAGAGATTAAGCAAAAAGAATTAATCTGGCTAATAGTGATTGGATGCATAACAGTGACTAATATGTCAGCATATTTACTGCAGTTATAGCAACATCTATGTAAAAAACTTCATTTCTTTAGGTGCCCAAACAGAACTTAAAATCCCGTATATTGTCTCACTAAATCTGCATATTTCTGCACTGAAAGGATATGATACAGTACAATTTTAATTGGGTTCAATGATAAGTATTGCTTATTAAGTAAAGGATCAAATCTTGAAGGCGGTTTGTTGACAGTGAACTTGGTGCAGAGTTGTCAGTTTACACCTAGCAAAGACTTTCTCCATGGCATTTTATATCTTCAAAGTAATAGTAATTATGTTGAAGATGTTTGCAAAGAAACCCAAAACCATGTGAAACCCCAAACCATGTGAAACCCTCATGGTATTGTGTTTCATTAGAAATGCCAAACATAAATGAGGTTCATCAAGAGGTTTGTTAAAGTTCACGAACTTAAGACTGGCTTTGAATTTAATACTGTGGGTAACTGATAGTTTTGTATTGGAGCCACACAAAATTTCCTTGGTTCATATGAAAAACTGGAGGAAACCCTTAAGGTTCATCTCAGTTCTCCCTCTGCACTTTGATAGCCAGTTGTCAAGGCACCAGAGTCACTTTACCTGGAGAGATATTTAGGTAGCTCTGAGAGGTCAGGAAATAAATGCCTAACCCCTAAAATGAATAAAATAAAATAAAATAAAATAAAATAAAATGGCAAATAAAAATCTAGAAATTGATACATTAAAGATATGTAATATTAAATTGCCACCACATTTTTATGAGGCAAAACCTTAAAATTAATTTTTAAAGCGTTCGAGAAAACTTATATTGAACACAATTTCCTTAACTTTTTTCTTACTCTAACCTCATACCTTTACGCAAGGCACAATGTTAATGGAAAAATAATGTTTTTAGACAACAATTTGCATAGCAATTTTTAGGAGGTCTCCTCTTATTAATTTCCAGTGAAAAGTACAGAGTTGCAATTTGTGCCAGTAGAAGTATTCACTTGTACATTTAAACATGTACATACTTATCTGAACTGAGAATGGAAAGTAAAATCAGGCAAGTAAGGAAAATTCCACTGCAAACAAAAAGTTAAACACAATCTTGAATTTAAAATGTACATATACATGGCAACCCTACAAAGCATGACAAGGAGTTACATCAATACAAGAACAAACATGCTCATTATTCTAACTAACTGTACTTTTATAAGATGTTTGGCATATATGAGCATTGTTATTTATAAATAGTTGAAAAACTCCCACCATATTGATTCAGAGCAGTGATAGATTGACATGGTTTGAGTATATATAATTACCATATCCATGAATTGATTTAAAATGCACCAAAGAAAATTAATCTTGGATGTGGGGTATATGAGTCTTGTAAGTAGCCAGCTTAATGCCAAAACAGATTTAGTGATCTGTGTCATAACAGGCTTACCTGGCTCACCTGCCTTCTTGTAAGAAGATGTATACTTTGCACAACATGACAGTGTTCTATGGCAAATCCATTCTGCCTCAAAAGTGAATAGGTAGTGACTTGAAACTTTTTGTTGTTGCTGTTTTGTTTGTTTGTTTAAGACAATGTTTGAAAGCCTAGTGGTTTAAACAGTTTTGAAAGGTCAGGTTTTGTTTTATGAAGAAGCAAAATAATCTAAACATCTAAAAAACAAAAATCCTGTCTTTCTGAAGGCAGTTTCTACCAGGAAAATAACTAATTTCTTTGTTTTTTTGGTAATGCAACAAGAAATGTATAGTAGATACAAAGTACCTGGAGAAGAATGCTTTACCAAGAAATTTTAAATGGGATAAGGATCAGGGTGTGGGAGAGACTGGATGAGTGAAGAGTAAAAGAGAAAGCTAATTAGACTCAATGTTACAACCTTCATAGGAGAGAGATCTGGAAAGGGAAGAAGTGACAACCTCCAGCACAGGAAGTGTTCTAAGCTGCATATGGTAAGCAGTAGCACTGCATGGCCCTAAAGGCACTTGACACATAAATTAAATGGTTTTTCCAGCCAATATCTTCTGGGTCCTCTGCACACTCTAGAACATAAATTTACTCCTTGGGTGAAATATACTGCAGAAGTTACAGAAGTCTTTTAAGTTTTCTTCCTCCCCTCAGAAAGGAAGTATGGCACAGCATGACTCTTCTTCCCAGTATAACTTCGCTCCTTCGGCTCTGAAAGGAAACAGAATTTAGCTGTAAGTTTGCCGGATCAGGACTTGGAATGGAAGTTGTGGGCATCACCTTCAGTGTCAGCTCAGGGTTTAGACAGGCTTGTGAAAAGGAAAGGGAGGTGGAGGGAGATTATTCTTGGCAAGATCAGTTTCACTCATTTTCACCACCACAACCACTTTGCGCTTGGAAACGAAAGTGCGTGTGCATGTGCATGTGCCTCTGTGTGTGTGTGAGTGTGTGAGTGAGTATTATAGCAGATGGAAAAGATAGAAGTCAAAAGGTAAATCTCACTTCCTACTACACTCTTTTTTTAATCGTCTGCAATCTCACAATGCAATCAGAAGTATTCACACATAGCTACTTTCACACACACAGAAGAGAGAGGGCTGAAGCCTGGGAATAAAGGAGATGGTGAAGGGGTAGTAAAAAATCCCTTTGTTATCTGATAGCTTTACTTTCTTTAGGAGGGTGCATCAGAGCTAGAAGTTATAGATAAAACTGATTCTAGAATTTAACCAAAAGCTCTACAGGGAGCTGTAGATGAGTTTTCATATGCAGATTAATTATCTACTTTTCTAGAAACAAACAATGGCAAGAATTCAGCTAATCTGCAAACCCCAGTTTTCATGACTTCTTAAAAGTGAACTGAAAAAGCCCACCTCTACCCAATGCTTCCAAGGGTTTGGGACCTTGAACCAAGATTGCAGCACAGTGAGGAACTAAAATCCATTTTTTTGAAAAAGAGGTGTGAAGACACAGTGTGATAAATTAATCCAGTGGATGAAACCACTGTCCCGGGGACAAAAAAACAAATTCTTTAATTTTCACCTTTTCATTATTTACTGAAATGAAAAATAATTAAGAGAATAAACTAATATACTCATTTGGCTGTACTCAGCTGTACAGGCTATATTTAACATTAGGATGATTTTAAAGGGACTGTTTCAATTTGACCTTTGCTTTCTCCAGATGTCATCTTTCCTTTCATAGTCATTTAAAAAAATGCAAAAGGATTACTGCTTGCAGTTGTGCTGGAAAATCTTTTTAAAAGTCACACATCACTTACCCAATAGTTCAGTAAAATCCTATTGCAGTATTTTGTTTGAAAAGAAATCCTCCTAAGCTCTCACATATCTGGCAAAACTAGCAAGAAAGCTTCCAACTTTCTACTTATTTGTAAACTGAACAAATTTGAAAGGCTTGTGGAGAGACAACAGCACAAGCCCACTCTCCTAATGACATAATGCCATTTTAGAGTTAGTGTTCAGAATGAATCTCTAAGTTGGGGATAAGAATTTGCAAAGTTTCTCTTATTTATGATATATTCCCCTGGAGGAGCTAACATTTCATCAGAAGGACAGAAGAACCATTTCCTGTCCCATCAGATGGATTCACTACCAGATCATGAGCATCACACATTCAGCAAACCACAGTGTTGGAGAAGTCAGTGAATGAACATGCAGCTCCCCTACTCCTCATCCTTCTAACTCTCCACCACACTCAGTTATTTCAATGATTGCCTGAAGTGTCCATTCATGTCAAAACATGTTATTTACTTCCCATTACGGACACGACATTACCTCCCTCCATTACAAATTGAGAGAAACGTATTGGCCTCCAAAGTTTAAGTATTGCACCATTACTTGTGAATAGAAATGAGTGCAGGCACTAGATGGCAACTGCTTACAACAGATATTCTAAATGAAATGGACAAAGTTTCATTTTTGATAATGTACCAGAGAAAGATAAAATACATCAAAAATACTCTACTGAATGAATTTATCATTCGCATTGTCGGCCCATCAAGTTTAGTCATATAATTCACAGGCTGATTATGTGGAAAGTCAATGAATTATATAGCTAAATATTTTCTAGTGGTTTTATGAATGAGAGAGTTAATCAATATTGTACCTGAACAAAGTTAATCTCTAAATGTTATTACCAATAACCAAACCTTGAGAACTTTATCTTAAATAAACAGCAACAAAATTAAAAGACTGACTGTACACTCATCATGGATTCAATAAATAAAGCAATAGCTAAAACTAGCATCTCATTACTTTTGATAGAAAACACACATAATATGTTTTAACCCAGTAAAATAGTCTAAGATAATTTGATGGAGAGTGGGACCATTAAAACAGTATCCTGAAGCAGGGAGGGCAGATGGAAATCTGGTTTCAAGTGCCTCTAAGCTGCCATATCACTTATAAGTCTAAAAGAGGTCTCACCTACACTCCTTGATATACTGAAACTGTAAGACTGATCATCTATCATATGTATAGACAGTATGCACAAACTGGAAAAACAATAATTGGATATAAAGATAGTTTTAAGTCTGTCAGTCTGTTTCTATCTGAAATAGAATTTTTTTCTTTTATTGTCATTACTTGTTCCTGATAGAAACTCTTCCTATGAAGATAATTGAGTAGCCTGGTACACGCTTCTATAGCTTCAAATGTGAAAGAAATTCAAGAAATTAAAAGTTCTTGATTACCATGAGACTCACTACCACAGTAAAGGTACCTGAGAAAGCATTTTCAGAAAGAAGCTGACTGTCTTGGTTCAGCCAACCCAGGACAATGACTAAATTAACTATATAGCTAAAGAAAAAAATTTGCATTTCCTAGTCTCAGAGAAAAATCACAGCCACCTCTACTTATAGAATTAAGCTGAGAAAATTAGATTTTCCTACAGAATATTCCAGAAAAATATCTGCATAACTATAGGGTATTTTATTGGGAAGACCGATTTACCATGTGGAAGTTAGATTCTCAAAGTGCATGAACAGGAAATAACTTTTCAAAGTTATCTTTTATTTCTACATAAGATTGTTGTTGAAAAACAATCCTTCACTTCTAGTAGGGAAAATGAAAAACCATGACAAAAAAAGTGTATAATTGTACAATTATTTATTTGCATTTTCTTCTTTACATCTCAAAACATTAAACTTTTTTAAAATACAATTAAGGTAATAAAAAAATTAAAAATACTGATTTCCCCCAATTATCCCAAAGTCTTCTAAGAAACCTAAAAAAAAGCCAGATATTGTTGCATTCCCCACAACTCCCACAATTGTGCCCTTCAGATTCTGCAGAGCAGATACATACAAACTTATTTGACTACCATAAGCAAAATGAGGAAACCAGCAAGGTGTATACAGATGTGATGGACCCTCTTACTGGTGTCATCAGAGGGCTCAAAAAGTAGTTGAAAGGATACACATGCAAAAGATATGAAATCCTGGGAGAAGTTTGGTGGGATGAGCTAGTGAAACCAAAGTGCTTCCCAACTGCTCTTACATCAATTCCCAGGCAAACTTCATTTCCTGCCATAGCTGTTGGCTAAAAGGTACCCTTTTGTTGACTAATAAAGACAAATAGGTACCTTCACAAGTGATTCATCTAATCCTAAAAGAGGCACCCAAGGGTTGATAACAAATGATTTATTATTTTGAGGTGTAGATTTTGTCCATTGGCTATAAATAGGTATATAATATGTGGCTCAAATTTCACTTTTAGCTATCCTAATTTAGGGATAATAAATTTCATAGTTTGCCTCCAGAGCAGATCCATGAAAATTGTACTGAATTGTAATTAAGTTGTAACAAACAATTATACAAACCAGCAAGAGTTCAATAAATTCAAAGCACGACTCTCTGCATCGCTGGTCAAAACAGCAACAAGCAAAGCCAATAACCTGCTGCCAAGGAAAATTCCAGGGTTTCTTTGATCTGTATCTCAAAATTTTTTTTTGCAAACCTGCAAATACTCAGTATTCAGGTCAGTTTAGATGTTACTGTGACTGGTGTATCAAAATCAACTCTTAATTAAATCCATAGAACGATCAAGCAGAAGTCAAGAAGTAAAAACAAGAAATAAGCAGAAGAACCTCTGAAGACAAAATAAGTACAATGAAATAATTATTCTGAAAGAGTTTCTTCACAATTAACTGTATAAATAAATAATAAGAAAGATAATAGAATGGAGACTTACAAGTGTAAGTCCTTACATTTTCAAAAATTAATGCAGGCAAAGCTGCTGGCACAGTTCCAAAATTCTGGAAAATATTTATTATTTAGTTTTGTCCTCCTCTTTTAGAATGAATTCACAATTAAAGAAGTTGTAATTATAATTCAGACACTGGCAAAATACATTCTATGGTGTTAACCATTGATAGATTTGTAAACAAAAGCAGCTGGACTGGAATTTCTTCAAGGAAATATTTACATGCCAACAGTTTATCAAACTGAAAGTCTGCAGATAAATCTACACATGGGCATTAAGTTAATGACAATAGAAACAGTGATTCATATTCTTAGTTGTAGCTGCTTTGTACTGCTACAGCTGTAAAAGAATAAAACCTGGAAGGAAAAAGGATAAGGAGGCAGGCTAGAGTTTTACTCCCCTGCCTCCTTTCAAGGTTAGAACATTTGTTACATTATACTGGAAATAATGATTAACAATAGGGCCATTGTCCAAGATTCTTTCACCTCTAAAGGCCAGATTTCTGGAGGTAGGTAACTCATTTAGGATGCAGCTAAGGGCTTCATGGAATTAAACAAAACCACAAGTGTCCAGTGAATTTTTAAATAGATATCCATGCAGTTTCAAATTCCAGTACACAACAAAGCATGTCTTGGAAAAACTAAGTACACGTGTTTATTAAACCTTCCTACCACTTCAATGTCAGAAAGCATCAACAGCTGTTTTAAAAAATGCTACCTCCTTGATTCCTATTCAGTAGGCTCAATCTGCATGCCATTATCCAGGTCTTGAGACTTAAAGGGAATGATGCTCGAGAGAAAAGTATGAATACCTACACCCTGCAGAAAAGCATGGCCACCTTCCTATCAGTATTCATTTTCATCCTTTTGTGGGAGAGTGATATATGGTTGTGACTCCCACCAGAGTATCTCAAGAGTTCAAAACAGGATCCTGACTTCAGTATATGTATCTGAATTCAAACACACAGACAAAAGAAAAGAATGAAAAATATTGGAAAAACATAAAAAATAGAAATTCTTTTTTTAAATCGCATGACAGTGGAGTACATAAATTTTAGCAATTAAGATTTTTTTTTCAATAATAATTCAGAATAAATAGGAATTTCCCAAAGAAACTGCATCTTAAAGCTTCCTTCATAGTTCAGAAATTCATTCTTTGGAGGATCTTGATTTTAAGGAAAACTAGGGGTATCTGAAAAGAAGTCTTGAGTTGGAGCATCCCATTCCTTCCTAAGACTGAAAGATCCCTTAACTGTTCTTGCAAAGTCCTTGGAAGTATCAGTGAAACACGGTGAACTGAAAACAGCATCCACCCAGTAGAAAGAGACTCCAACTTATTGCCTGCAATGGAAGAAACTTGCTTCAAAGACTTGGGGCTTAATCTTTCTTCCTTTCCTCTCCCAGACAAGATCTTCAGTGAGTATCTGAATAAAGGGGCAGCTAGTGGAGTAGAGACTGAAATAACAAAGCAGAATTCACAATGGCAGCACATACAGGTGACTGGACCTGTGTGCAAGCAGTGCAATTTGAATGTGACTGGGGGCTAGGAAGGGTTTGTGATTAGCTGCGACTGGGAAGTCACATGTGGGTTGTATGCTAAAGCCAGAAATATACTGGTAAATTATATGCAATCACCAAAGTTCAGGAACTCTGTGTCCAAACAGTGTACAGCAATCTTTTTATGTTATTCTCTGTCATTCTTCTAAGTGAAGTTGTCTGTTCACAAAATCTTCTGAGCCTGACCCATACTTGATGCTGTTCCCCTCCAGAATTGTAAATAACTTCAACCTCTTTGCTTGGTTGGTTGTTTTTGGGTTTTGGGGTTTTTTTTTTTCCTTGAGATGTTTTTTGATTTTGTTTTGGGGTTTTTGTGTGTTTGTGTGTTTTGTTTGTTTGTTGTTTGAGGGGGGGGTTTTGACCATGCTTTGCTAAAATCAAAGGAAGGCTATGTCTGTGCCACATCCTAGGACATCCTACTGTGTACATTCAGGGTTATTGTCTTGCATAAATAATGAGCCATTTCCATGTCCTGGAAAACTCTATTCTATTGACTATATAAAGGACAACACTTTTGCATATGCTCAGTAAAATCAGTGTATTGGGGAAGAATAAAATGTGAGCAGTCTTGTACACATCGACCTTCTGTCTCTTTGAGGGTGTTGGATCTATTGCACACCTGCAGAACCACCACAGGTGGTGGAGGGTTAGTAGGTAAAGCACTGACTCAGAGAAAATGGCAGATAGAATCAGCCAAAGTGCTCCCCACAGTCCTTGCTAGCTCCTCTTCTGCCTTTGAGCGGAAAAATATTCTGTCAGCCAAGTAAATACCTGTGTTGAACTCTCTGTGGTCTGCAGACTAATTAGTCATTGCCCTATCTGCCCTGGTTACTGCACTGCTAAAGCCTAATCAAATATGAAAAACCGCAAAAGAATTTTCTAATGTGTATTTTGGAAATTACAGCAGCTAGGAAAAAAATAAAGTACTAAAAAAAGTCATTGTGTTGAGAAAGCAAAATGGAGAAGAACTGATGAAACTTGAACACTTTGATTTTTATCTGCATTCCTGTTAAACTTAATTCTTCACATGCAGTGATAGAAGAATGGAATGAAAATCAAAGAAGCAAGCAACCCTTTTTACCTTGAATGGAACAGTATTTAAGAAAGAACTTTTAGCACTGAAAACTGTTCATGAAGCACAAAAACAAACTGTAGTTTTCCAAGATGTCTCCTGGCACCAATATTCTTGTTTGCAAGAAGCTCATTCGCCGTGGCCAAATGCTTGCTGATTCAAATAAAAGCATCTCACCAACAATTCACACAATGATTTAAGATTTAAATTGAACTTGGCCAGCTTAGATAAAAAAAGAAATTACCTAAATTGGAAAAGAAATAAACCTTGCTCAAAGTACAGTTTTCTTTTTCTACCCCAAATTGAATACAAAGGAATGATATAGTGGCACTTTCTTTAATGACCACTTCTTAGATGAATATGCAGCATTTGTTAAAAGGGTGAAGTATTTTTAAACTTGAATAAAACTTACAACTGCAGACTATTAGAAAAATGCATTGTACAACTCATTTGCTCATGCAAGTATTATAGAAAGGTCCAGGGTTAGCAGGAGCCCTAAGGTAAATGCCTGCTGTTGTTCTCACAACAAAATACACTCCTCATACAGTCCCAAATATAATCTTTTGACTGCTGATAGTGGCTTAGTAAAGTCAAAGGAAAAGCACTAGTTATTATTACCACAATCTGTCTTCACTCAAGCAACACCTGGAAATAAATAAAAGAGAACAATATCCTTATGAATCAATAAATAGCTAATTGATTAAAGCATAATTTATCTGTAAAAAGAAGATTTAGTATAGCAAGGCAGAATATCCCTGATGCCATTCATTTGCAACTTTGTAAGATGGCTCCTCAGTACCCACATGTTCAATTCAAAAACCTCACTCAAGCCAAAACCCCACCTACCAGCTCCGATTTATCAGCTCCACTTCAACCCCAAACCTCAGCAGGGTTTCTGGGCCCTTTTGGAGACAGTGCATTGCAGAGGACAGCAGTTCCCATCACGGAGCATTTCCATTGCTGATTGCTGCCATGCAAGGAGAGAGGGATCACACTATGACATGATGCAATCTGCTGCACTTCTAGGACTGCATGACCTCACCATGGCACTGCCAGCAATGAAGTTTCTACTGGTTTCCAGTCCTAGGCTTGTATGGAGCACCAGCTGCTGAGGCCACACTGCAAGTGACAAAATGCAGATGACATCCTTTCACATGACTAAGTTCCACCAGTGAAAGAAACTGCTTTAGGAGGCTGAGTGCATATCAGAAGCCCAAATGCAAGGCACATTAATCTTACAGAGGACCATATTTGCACATAAAACTGCTCATGTAGATGCACTTTTAATGTACCTTTAAAGGACAGGAGCTATAGGACACCAGGCCTGTCCACTTCTCAGGGCAAGCGGTAGGAATATTTTCCCAAAAAAGCATGTGGAGTGCCACGCAGGTTGCTCCTTATTCTCAGTAGGTTTACACTCCCTCTCCTCTCTGTCAGTAGAAGACTAATACTAAATAGTTACAGCTTCATGTGCATGGGGGAGAAGTAACAGTAGCAAAATGTGAAAAAATAAATTCTAAAAACATCCTCATGCCTAATTGAAAATCATAATAAAATACATTTTCGAAGTATGCAGTACTTACTAATCAGAGCAAATATACAGCATAGGTGTGTTGTGCAGCCTAGCAGTAGGGCACATGGGTGGTTGGACTCTTGGGCTGTGGAACTGTAGAAATAGTTGGGATTCGCAGCTGTGTATTTTCTTATTTCCAATTATTCTTCTAAGTTATGTAAAGAGATTTCTGGTGCAGTGAAATGCTCAATGCATAACTTTGTTGAACTAAGATTTTGCTGCAAGAGGTTATGCCCATGCTAGGCATCTAGGTGCTTCAAGAAGGAACTGATACATCATCATCAGTGCCCAAGGTGTGTTCAGAAGAGTCTTGGAAACATTTAATAAGCATTCCATACTTCAAAAATGCATTTTATTATGATTTTTAATTAGGCATGTGGATGCTGTTAGAATTTATTTTTTCACATTTTGAATCCTGAAATCATTGAGCTAATTTTGGACTTTAGTTGCTACCTTTTTTTCTCCAAGTTTGCAAATAGCTTAGTTTAACCTTTTGCTGTGATTTTGTTTTAAACCCATAATTCATCACTTGAGTCTTATCTTCTATAAGATACATATATGCCATATATGCACTTGCAATGTTGTAGAGGATTGTGTTGAAGGCAAATAGGATAAGATTTTACCTGTAAAAGCTGAGACTTAGAGCTTCTTTATTATGAATAATGATTATTATCATTATTTACTGCTTCTGTAAGTGCAGTGTAAGGTGTCCTGTGAAGCTGTTCAGCTTCCAGCACTGAAATGGTTTTCAAGGGTAATACTGGCATTTGTTGAAGCATCTGTTTCCCAGAGGTGTGCTTGTTATTGATCAGCTCACAAAGAAGGTAATACTTTATCTCTGTCCTCTTCAATTGTTAAATTGAGTTCAGATTGTTCAAGAGATCCATGTAGAAACTTATTTCTGGCTTCCAATATATCATCCCATCACTGAACAGCCAGATTCTGCAGCATCAGTTTGGTCACAGTGAACAGAAGCCAAATGGTTATTAGTTGCTTCTGAATTGAATTGAGAACAATGTCTGCTTGCCCAGGATGCTGCCAAATGAGTTTGTTTGCTGCTGCTGTATCTTGCCACATCTTTCTAAAGAGTATCTTTAGAATCCAGTTTCTCCTTATTGCATCACTATTTACTTCCATCTTGATGCTGAAATCTCCTATTTTCTGCCATCCCTACATTCTGTTCAAAATTCAGTGGCAGCCTCATTCCTTTACCCTGCTTCCCTCACCAAAACTTTCATTTTCATCTCTCTTCTTTGCAATTCACCCCATAATTAGCACCTCCAAAAACACTACAAAATTAGTTCTGAAGGCAGAACCAGTTAAATAGGCTTGTACCATAATAAAACTTCACAGACACTGAAGCCCAAAGTCCCTCCTTTTGTCTCTTCAGTTTTAAAATGCCAAATTTAACCTTGCCATACCTCTGGCTCCCAATCTGCTTGACAATACTTACTTGACAGAGAAACCAACAATCCAAATTGACTGCTTCAAAGTCCTCTGTATCTCAGAACGGTAAAAATCCATATAGTTCCAAAATAGTTGGTTGTCTACAGAACCTGTTTCAAGAAAGCTATTTTAAAAAAATACAGGAAGCATATTTTAAAAGGGGGATCTATCTGTTACAGCTTATCATTTCCAATTTCCTCAAAGACTGGCCATTATATGCAAGAAAACTGCATCAACTTACTCTCTTTAGCCCCAGCAGCTGTTCTTTATATTATTAGACATATTATTTATTCACTTTGCCTTATATTTATTTATTGCTAGAAAATTCATCTGAGAACTGATTGACAAAGTTGCTACAGCTTCCATTCTTATTATTTAAATTAATTATATCTGCATTAATAATAAATATGGCCATTTTAATCCTTTTTGTATTCACTTCCTATATCTTCTTTCATATCTTGATGTACAGCTCATTCTTCTGGTCTCCTGATATAGAAGATTAAAAAGCTGTGAATGCTTAAATATATCACAGCAGTTTCTATTCTAGATTTGACAACTGCTATTTATAGGATAAAATTTTGCTCCTTGTTAAGCTGGATGCAGAAAGTGTTATGCCCAGAAGGGCATCATGCAAATAAGCCTTGTGGTTCTAGAACCACAAAAAACTGAGTTTGGAACAGACCTCTGAAGGTCATGCAGTCTAATATTTTTTAACTGCAGACAGTTAGATCAGGTTTCTCAGGGCCATGTTCACCTAAAGATTGAAAATCTCCGAAGATGGAGAGCCTGAAACTTCTCTGTGAAAAGTGTTCTAGGGCTTCATCCCTCTCATTTTGACTTCTTCACCTTTATATCCAGCTGGAGGTTTTGTTTTGGTGGTTTTTGGTGATTTTGTTTTTTGTTTGTTTTTTTGTTTGTTTGTTTTTGTTTTAAAATTTTGGGGGGTTTGTTTATTTTTTGTTTTTGTAGCAGGCATCTGTTTTCTTGTCCTTCTGCTAATACACCAAGATGAACCTAGGTGCATTTTTATGAATCAAATTTAGAGCATTAATTAACCAATTCATTGGACTATGCCAACCATTGTTACTCTAATCTGGATGACAAAATCATGTTTCTCTATAGATCATGGGCAAATTCTCCCAAATTGCTTAGTATTTCATAGTACTTGGCTTTTAGGTGAACTTTTACAAAGTTTCCAAGGACTCTGGATGTCAAGATTTTATTTCTAACTTGATTCCTTTTAAGAGCTTGAATCCCAGGAAGTCTTTGTTTTCTTTCTCTTTGAAAATGAAGCTTTTCAAGCAGAAGGCTGTAGTTTGAAATAGTGTGATACTGCTGTTGGTGGCACCATCATCATTGATCAGGGTGAGCTACTGCTCAGCAAAGGTACACCAATACATTTCTCAGTATCCTATGGATAAGTTAGCAGCTCCTGAAGAAATAAGTTTCACAGAACACTTGAGCTAGGATATTTTATTTTAAGAAAGGCATAGAAAATGTCTGAAGTTTGGCCAGCAAAATTGGAAGTATCTGTAATCAGCAGTCACGCTTGAAAATCTTGGCCTCAGTCTTTTTTTATTGCAGTCTTGTGTCAAATAACATGTAAACACATAACAAATGAAGCAATTTTCAAGAATTTATAGAGGCTTCAACAAATAAGAGGTTTACCTTTCAGATCAAAACCCAACCTTGTATCTCTTTCCACTGCAAAAATACAAAAAAAAATTGAAAAAGTAATTCCCATTTGAGTCTGATAGTTCTTAAAAGATTTTGCTAAAACTTTAGATGTTTAGCTGCTGAGTCCAAACTTCTTCAGGATCTGACCATAACCTATTACAAAGTTTAGGGCAAGGTACGTTTAGGACAAACTTTCTTGATTTTGATCTGACCTTTGACATATTTCTATTTTGTTTGTCACAAGGAGTATCAACATCTGACTGTCTCTCAGCCTATCCAACCTCAGACCTGTTAAATGCCAGGTACCTTGCACAGATGAAGCAGCTGTTTGTTAATGGAGGTAGGGTAGAACTTCTGAGAGTACAGTTCCTTTCTGCAGAAAGACACTATTTCCTGGGATGCTTAAAAACACAGAGGTAGGTTGCTAGTCTGTTACTGCAGAGATAATTTGGGTTTCAGCATGAGCCGGACTGAGATTAATGAGTTTGCTTTTTACCCTGCTTTAGCTGTGCCAGAGTTTATAGCAGGGGAGCTGGCCACAGTATAGCTGGGATCCTTACTAATTCAGACATGTAGGATATTTTAATTCAGGCAGAAGGAGACTGTGATTGCCCTACATACAGATAACCAAACTCCCAATCAGCCAGCCAGCAACAGCAAGCTGCTGGAACCCGGGAAGCTTGTCAGCCTCATGCCTGCAGTCCCCAGGCCATCCAGGAACAGTGGAAGGGGCTTGTCCAAGAAAGCTAATCCCTTCTGCTGTCCCAACCAGGTCTGCCCCTAATGAAGGTAGAATTGTCCATGTAGGTATGGTTTGGAAAGGAAGGGAAGAGAAAGGATGGAAGAGAAGGAAAGCCAAGGCCAGGCAAGGCAGGACAATGAGGTACAATATTCAAAATCAGTCATACCTCTCTGACTTTTGAATTTTCTCTAAGCAAAACCAATGCAGTTCCAAATTTGCTCTTAAATAACAATCTTGACCTTGGAAAAAGGCACCCTTTATTTTGGTCACAATGCCACCTAAAGATATGCTATGCCAATGCCTGTTTAAATGTTTAAATACTTGAGGTTTGTTAAAAAAATGTGTTTCTAAAGACATTTTATCAAGTGAAGGAGATTTGAGACAAAACTAACAGGATTATCCCTGTATTTTTGTAGTTAGAGGAATAATATTGTTTTGTTCCATCAATGTGTCCACTTTACATTGTTCAGCACAAAGCTTTGTGGAATAAGAATCATGGGAATATCACAATATAAAGGAAAAAGGTACAAATAACAGCTTCATAAACTGAGAAATGTACATAAATAAATCATGTAGATGGGGGCAGTTTGCTTAGCTGGCAAGAAAAAAAAATGGAAAATATGCTTGTTAAACAATAACCACAGAGTGTGCTTTTATGATGTTTTTCACCACAGTAATTCATATTAGAGATAGAAGCAGTTGCATGTTAAATAAAATCATTCAGCATTGTTCGCCTCACATTACAAAGAGCTGACTTATGTTGTTTTTAGATGCCTCCCATTAGAAAGTAAATATTCCTCTGATGTTATACATTTCAGAAAATTTAATAAAGATGAACTGTAAATAAAGTCGCAGGGAGATTTCAGACAGTTTTATTAGCAGATTGTTGAAAAGAAAAGAAAATTAAATACAATAACAGTAAACGTGGTTCTCACATTGAAACCAGGCTCAAATAACTAGGCTACCATAGAAAAATTTCCAATTCTTGCATTATGATGTAAAAACAGATTTTTGTACAGATTTTGTACAACAAAATTCGTAATAACCTTTTTTCATTTTTAGAAAACTTTAAATATATAGATAAAAATAGACAATTTTCATAGGTCCTACATGAAGATGAGTATGTTCTGTTCCAAGGGCTTGCATAGAGCGCAAATATGGTTATAATATAGAACAACTAGACATTAATATCTTTAAGATTACAAAAGCATATAAACAATAACATGAGGACAACTTTTCTTCATAATCTATGCAAAAAAAAAAAAAAAAATCCAAATCAAAACCCAAAACCAAAATACCAACCCAAAACCTGTAAAACTAAAGAGGGGCAAAAAACTTCAACTTACGGTAACATCTCATGGTCTGTAATATTTACACTGTTTTTATCAAGATTCTTTCTAAACATCCAGCTCATAAATTGGTTCCCCTTTAATCCTTAACACTTCTGTTTATGTACCAAGCCAAACACCGAGGCATTCCCAAAGGTCTTGAAAGAATATACTGTAAAACTACTAAACCTACTTACAGGTGACTCTATGCAAGGAGCAGAGCAATGGTAAATGCTAGTACATATTTCAGTTGTAGGCTTTTAATTCTCTTTCAGATATGAATGATTCAAAAGCTTGCCACAAGTCCATCTAACTTTACAGCTGTTAACCCTTTAAAGACTGCATACAAAAAAACTGGAGTACAGAATCCCATGTGTGTTGAAGCAACTATGACAATCATGAAGGAATCATGGTTAGAAAATAACATCACTACAAAGTGTTAGACAACAATATTTAATGAAAAATATTGCTCAATATTTCTTTAAAAAAATTACTGTGATGTGAACTTGTATATACATCTTTCTATTGTTAAAAAAGGATCGTGGTGGAGTAAATATGAACTGCACAAAATAAATGTGTACCAGTATTGCGAGGAAGACCTACAAACTACAGAAGCTCAGTGCTAGAGTTTACAAAACATTAGATTTTTTTTTTTGGACAAAATAATATTAATATCCAATCAGAACTACTTTTAAAGAAATATTTGCTTTAAGTTAGGCATCTTAGACATTTAAGGTTTTGATATGTTTCCATGTAATAAATAATATTTTATATGCATAAAACATTAGATGAAGAAAGCATAATCACAAAACTTACAGTAATAGCACTGATTCACAAAATCAGTCTTTAAAGGGGTAACCCAAAAGTATGCAAAGCAAAGAACGTAATTTTTAGTAATGTAATAAGCAGTGTTTTGCAGCTTACTTCCAGTTATCAGCACAAAGGTGAAAACACATATTGTAGCTTTCATAAAGACAGTGAAAGTAACACATAACCATCCATCCCTAAGACAAGGTGGGAGGGACAATAGACTTCAACTGTATCACTCAGTTCTACGTGGAATTGGACTGATACATCAAGTGTTTGTTAGGTTTTCTTTTTTTAGCAACATTGACGTAATATGACATTAACATATAAAAATATTTCTGGCATTTTGACTTGCTGCTCAGCCACAGTCCATTCTTAGAAGTGCACTAGTCAGGGCACTAACCAGGGCTCAATATACAAATAAAAGTGGCTGATACAGAATTCTGACTTGTTACCAGATGCTTAAGATCTCATTCAGTAATACTGTGACTCCAGGACAAATATTTACATGCCTGCATGCGTTAAAACTAGAAAGGTGTCTTTCTGACCAACAGGGTGACAAAACAATATTATCTAAAAGTTTCATTTCCTAAACTCTAGATTTCTACTGCATACATAATACCTTCCTTGTGTGATTTGTGTTATATACTGTACATGTGACCAACATTTTGATAAGAAGCAAAGTCTTTTATTTCATAAACCCCTGCCAGTTGACAATGAGAAATTATTATTCTTTTTATTTATTTTTTTAAATTTTATTTTAGGAAAAGAGACTTTGTGAATGGTAAAACAGTTTGTTTACATTCAGCATTTCTTTTCACTTACACAAAATTCCATTTCACTTAATGTAATCTAACATATATGTGTTGGTCTCTTGGAAAGCATGTGGAAAAAATGTCTTTAGAAGAAAAACCCACGATCATTGTTTGAAAACCGAATGTATCAATTTTTTCTTCTTTTACCTTTTTTTTTTCCTTTTTTTTTTAAATAAGAATCCTCTTATGCCCTCTACAAGTTCATTTCTGAGCTGTCTTGCTGGTTTCGGTATGGTATAACAGTCTGTAAGTGTACTTGGACACCGCTGGAAGGATCATTGGATGTGCTCAAATATAGAATCATCAGAGGAGGAGAAAGTCTGCATTCCTTGAAAAAGGGAACACTCAGCCTTGTTCTGACCGCCTGTAATTTTGGATACAATAGTCCGGCACAGAGATGCAGATTTTCGCTGTGAGAACAGTGCTACTGTACATTTACAAACATTCTATAGATCTCCAGGTTGAGCCACAGGAGATAACCAAAGGAGGACACTCTTGCAGAATTCTTTACATTTTTGAAGAACATTGAAAAATGAAGTTGAGGAAGTTGGTTTGAAAACGTTTTGTTTCCACAGAACTCCTTATGAGCCAATGTCTCACTGCAACGTTCTTTACCGTAGCACACGTATTTTCAGCAGGAAAAATTCAATACATGACAGTAGTTTTCAAATAAAGTCTTCCATCTAAAATATGAAAGAGAAACATTTGCTTTATACATTTATATCTTCAATGAATCAAATAGAGGAAAAACCCCACAAGATTTACAACCTCAGCAGAAGTAGTCATGCAACAAATCTGTAAAATGTCCCCTATGGTACTTTTTGTCCAAAAGAAAAGAAAACCATAAAACCTGAATGTCACCTTGTCAATTTCATCTGCCAATGGTCAAATAAACTCTGTTGAAAATCACATGCACTTTGCGAGTTGTGAAAAATGTGGCAAGTTCTGAAGCTTTAATGTATGCTGGCCTCGTATCAGTGCTAGGGCACTAGGAATGTAGGTGGAGCCTCTGTGCATGTGTTTTTACTGATATGCAAACGTAACTGAATAGTGCTGAACAGCAATTATTTCCTTCATGGTTGCAAAGCAAAAAAATCTTCTTGCATGCAATCGTTAGTACTCCCATCACTAAAGGCATAGCTCACACTTTCTGATTTAGCTGTGTTGTTAAATATACCATGTAATGTAACCATTGTGCACATTTGTAGCTATTTATATAGAACCCAGTATAGGATATTTAAACGGTAGCAGTGAAGTATAGCCTCCTTCCCCCCATAAATGAGATTAACTGAACAATTACTATGGTAAAGATGTAAGCACGTTTCTCACAACATTTTTTCCACCCAAGTAAGGAGCACATATTTAAGTAAGATATGTGAGGGAACATGAGAAACACTGAGATAAACTACCCAGTAACAGTTGATCTAGAAAAATTTGAAGAGAATATACAGGCACAACATATTTCCAGCTAATTTTTAAGTACAAAGCAGGTTTTTCTTCACTTGGGACATGAACACCTTATATACACCTATTTTGATAGCAACATAATGATTATTTTTTAAAAAACAGAAAACAGACAGAAAAGTTTCTCAGCTTTCTGACCCGTAGGGTAGAAAGTGTTGGCCCCATGTGAAAAAAGCACATTATGAAGCAATTAATCCTCCCCAGTGCATAATTACTAAACATAACTTATATTTTAGAATATAAGCATTTGCAACTACAAGCTGTATCTCAGTTCTTAAAGTTTACACGAACCTATTTAAATCTAAGTAAATTTGGCAAATATTTCTAAGATTTCAGACGGTTTTGTTTCTGTTTTGATTTTCCTATTCTAACATTTTTATTCCAAATGAGTTTATAGAACTTTTTATTAGATATACAGTAAAAATTAGATAAACAGTGAAGCAACTGCATGAGATAAACCTGTACAAATGAATGCTGAAATTTTTTAAATGTTTGGTTATCTTTGAAAGATGTGGCATCACCTCCATGAACTTACTGTAATTGCTGAGAGAAAGAAAAGTTAACCTGAAAACAGACAAAAGTGCACACTACAGCTGTAAAACCTTCTGCACACCCCTTTCCAGTTCTATCAGAACTGCTGGGAAAAGTGGGAAGCCATAGAATCACTCTGCTGCAATGATTCTTATCTAATGTCCCTCTGTTTTTCCTTTTTTACCACTAGTTTTCTTTTGTGAGCTTCTGGGGTATATGCCCTTTTGCTGCTTTCTCCCCATCTTTACATTTTTCTTACATTTTTCTACCCCCTTTCCCTACTTTTTTATGTTCCTAGCTTTTTTTTTTTTTTTTTTTTTAAGAGTACATGATAACTTTTCCACTACATAAAAGTGCTTCCTCTCAGAACCATTTCCATTCTCTTTGCTCTTTATAGTCCTTTTTTGCACTGAAGAGAAATAAAAAGGAATTGAAATAAAAGACTTTTTATATTATTATTTGCATGGAAATAATGCATGAAAACCAACCAAAATGCTTATGGGAATTCGGGAGAGAAAGAAGGAGCCCCTGAAATGGAGCTCAATAAAACTGAAGGCCTGGAAAACCATCTCCAAAGAAAACCTGCATTAAGTACGGGTTAGCTACTGCTACTACTGGCTACATTTCCATATAGTTCTCCCAAACATACTGAATAAACACAATAAACATTTACAGCACTAAAGCTGTCTAGATACCTCTCTAGGAGTATTACTCTGCATATATACCAGCACTTTGGCTATCCTGAACGTACACTTGCTAATGAGTGCTATGTATAATTCCCACACCTTAACGTTCTGATAACCAGCAGTTTTATTATACTAGGTCTCCATTTACCTTTTAAAATAAAATATGTATTAAAACTAATTCTCAATTAAAAATACAGCTGCAGGAAGCAGAATCCTTGTAGCAGCCAACAAAAGATGAACAGCAGTACAGTTTCAAGAGTCAGCTCTATTTCACA
Source organism: Haemorhous mexicanus (assembly GCF_027477595.1). Taxonomy (NCBI): domain Eukaryota; kingdom Metazoa; phylum Chordata; class Aves; order Passeriformes; family Fringillidae; genus Haemorhous; species Haemorhous mexicanus. The sequence goes on from NC_082342.1 coordinate 69,894,682, forward strand.
CTGCTTAAGGATCCAACCTGGCAGTGAAATCAATAGCAGGTTTTTCACTTTTAAAAGATGACACTATCAGATCCTCTATTCTGTATCCGCAGAAAATGAATAAGAATAGAAAAGCGCAGCTCTACAAAGCTCCTTCCTTACAAAATAAGAGGATACTTGTTTATATATATAAGTTCTCTTCAACATCTTCATTAACAGCTTGGCCACAGAACTCGAGGGGATATTAAGTTTGTCAATGACACTAAATTGGGAGGAGCCATTGACTCTCTCAAGGGCAGAGAGACCTTGACAACTGAGAGAGGCGAGCAATCAAGCCATATGAAGTTTAACACGGGCAAGTGCTGGATTCAGCATCTGGGATGGAGAAATCCTGGTGGTATGCATAGACTAGAGAATGATAGGCTGGAAAGCAGTGCCATGGAAAGGGACCTGGGGGTCCTGGTCAATGGCAAGTTGAACATGAGTCAGCCATGCCCTGGCAGCAAGAAGGGCCAACCCTGGGGAGCATCAGGCACAGCATCACAGCCAGGCAAGGAAGGGGATTGTCCTGCTCTGCTCTGCACTGGGGCAGCCCCACCTTGAGTGCTGGGGACAGTTTGGGGTGCCACAATGTAAAAAGACATTAAACTATTAGAGAGCATCCAAAGGAGGGCAATGGTGATGCTGAAGGGTCTGGAGGGGAAGCTGTATGAGGACCAGCTGAGGTCATTTGGTCTGTTCAGCCTGGAGGAGACTGAGGGGAGACCTTGTCGCAGTCTTCAATTTCCTCAGATGAGAAAGTGGAGGGGTAGAGGCTGATCTCTTCCCTCTCATGACCAGTGATAGGACTTGAGTAAATAGCATAAAGCCAAGTCAGGGGAGGCTTAGGTTGGATATCAGAAAAAGGTTCTTTACCCAGAGGGTGTTTGGGAACTCTAACAGGCTCCACAGGGAAGTGGCCATAACACTATGGCTGAGAAGTTCATGTAGCCAGTCATGAAGAACGAGCAACAGGTGAATAGCAGTGCACTTCAGAAATTCAAAGACTTCAAACTGTGTTACCAAAAACTCAGAGATCTGCAGAGGAACAATGACCTTGCATCACAAAGTGGTGACCAAATACAACCCCTACATTTGTCTGCTGTCTCTTTTCAATGGTGACTCCTACTACCTTGCTCCTATCCATTTACCTCCCTATTCTTAATGTTCTGAGGTTCTTTCCAAATGACAGGAACTTCCCAGAGCTGTTGTCAAAGCCACCAGAATCACTTTGCCTCTAGGTGTAGCCAGAGCTCCTATCTGAATACAAGTGGAATATTACCACTGATAGGCCTTTAATGATTTCAAGGTTAAAATCATAGACAAAACCTACAAATCATGAACGTGATCCGCAAATTGAGCCAGCTCATCCTTTGTAAGGCAATGTGAAAATGCCACTACTTCTAAATCCTAAATCCTGAGCATGCCTGTGCTTTCTGCCTCCCAATCAGCTTTAACTGATCAGCTACACAGGCCCGTTGCATTACTTTCTTCTGCTACCAAATGCAGAATTTTTCTATCAGCATAAAAACAATTTTATGTAAAACAAATATGCAATATTTTAGCCACACAAACATATGCATACAAACATATACTACACACACACACAGACGCACACACACTAAGGATGTTTACAACACGGGGGTATATTTTTAGCCTACTGAAAATTGTTGATCTGTGGTGAAGTTTTTCCCAATTTTACAAACTGTTATATACAATACAAGTACATAAAACTTACTTTTACTCTTAGGAAGTCAAGCAAAAACACAAACTGGGAAAATACTGATAAATTTCTAAATAGAACTGTGTGTGATTAGCAGATTGTCATCTGTTTTAATTGCTCTTTTGCAAATGGCAGTGTTCAGCAAGATCACGCAAGCTCATGCTAGTAACTCAAACTGAAAATGCCACTACTCCTAAACATCATTTGTTTTTGTCTGTGGATTGATATGACAGAAATGCTACCCAGAGTGAGGGAGTATTATTTTAGATCAACTCTTTTTAATTAAGATTCATTTTGAGGCTTTTGGATGAACATGCTCAAATAGTTAAAAGGTCACAAATGTTATAAAAAACAAACAAATGGAACTGACATAAAAGTTTGCAATGCTGAAACAAATCATATGTCTCTAAATGCATTCCCACAGAGATGTCATCTGGGAAATGATTCACTTTAGTGTTCTGTGGGCAGCTTGCAGTAAGTATCTCCATGGACCCAGTATTTTCAGAGGGAAAAACACAAACCCACTCATATTAATATGCAACTTTGTAAACTGATAAAAATGTACAATGAAATGCTAGGTTTTGTCTTCAGCTGCAAACTAAATAAGTTGTCCATTAGATGGTAATGTGGGCATTTCTGCCACTGAGTACAGGTCCCAGTGGGGTTGTTTGCCATCCACAAAATCATATTCTCAGAGTTGCTTTAAAAAAAAATGTAGTAACAGTGATCATCATCACTATAATACTGCAGTGTTTAATTTATGAAAATCAGCAAATCAATGTCCAAAGTGTACTGTCACATCTGAGTTCAGTCACTCATTATCTTACAAAAACCCACTGAGGTAAATTCTCCTCAGGAAAAGGATAGTGTTTTCTATAGACAGGAGCTGAAAACAACTAACCAAGTGACCAAACAGACAGAAAGATACAGCAGCTTGACACAGAGAGCTGATAAGAAAGAAACCCCCAGAGTCCAGGTTAAGAAGAAAAGAATAAAATACTTTGTGAGAAGGAAAATCACAGAATCACAAAGTGGTTTGGGTTGGAAGGGACCTTAAAGACCACCAAGGACCACTCTCCTGTCATGGGTAGGGTTTCCTTTCACTAGACCAGGTTGCTCAGAAAACAAATGACAAGATATGAAATCTAGGTGTGAGCTTTGGAAAGTTGGGATGTCAAGGTTTGAATATTCTTTTTACCCTTTTTTTTTTAATTTTAGCTGGTAAGCTGTAGAATAGTAAATCCCAGCCCATGATCCAAGAACATTTACATCAAAGCAGCCACAGTTTTCAGTTGCTAGAAGTCCTAACTTCAGTTAACATATTTTTGTCAAATATCACTGGTACAGGCCAGTGATAGAAGCCAATTTTCACTCAAAATGGGTCTTGAGGCTTTTTGAATAGTGTATCTATTCATCTCTTTGTACTTTCAAAGAACAGAGGTTGATGTCTCTTGTTGTGAAGACAGGAACTTTATTCCCAAATATGGGTCTGAAATTTTCTGTGATTTTTTTTGTGTTTTTTGGGTTTTTTTTCCTCTTTTTCTGTTCTCACATTCAAACTTCTGTTTCTTTTCCTTTTCATTTTAGGTAACAGAGATTTCATGTACTGATGGTTTCTCAGTCTCTTTTCTTGTGCTTAGGAAGATAACAGCAGTGTTAGCTGAATCCTCTAAGGAAAATATTAGCACAAATAACAAAAAAAAAAAAAAAACACCAGCAACAAAAAACCCTATATATGCATATGTATTTCACGGAAATAAAAGGTTCTTCACTCATAAAAATCCATTTGAACCCCATCTCTAAGGCTGGTGACTGAGCTGATCTAAGCTAAGGGTCCTCTTCTAAAATCACATGTTGCAACACAAAATCCCCAGGACTAGCCCATGTGCTCCTGAAGGCAGCAGATGCTTCATACTGGAATTGAGTATACTGCTGCCAGACCCTCCAGCCATTAAAAACTGCTAACTTCAGCGTAAAAGAAATAAAATATTTGTGACCTTAAATGGGGCTACTCATATCTAAATCAAAGCAAAGCTGCTCATTTGTGCTAAGTAACATATTAAATTGCATTTCCTGTTAGGAAGTAGCTTTATTGAAAATGGTAGCTATTTTCTCAGAAGTTATTTCCAGGCACCTGTAATCTTAATGAGGTTTGTCCCTTTCAAAGAACAGTTGTACGTGCATGCCCGAATGCACACAACCTCTTCAGCCCAGAGCTGATAAAAGCATCTGCATGCCATAGCTCAAGCACGTTAAAATTATATAACTGGTTGGTTTATTTGTTTTAATAAGATGGGGCAAATGTGAATCACAGTGTACTTCTAACCATTCATTCAGGCTGATGTTTTAATCATTTGGAGGAAGAGAAACAAAACAAAAGAAAGGGATGGCAAACAAATGGTAATGATTCATGTGGTATTTGATAAGACAGCAGTGGGAAGTCAAAATAAAAGCAAGCATATTGTGGCAGATGGAAGGGATCTTAGTCAAGTTGTAACCCTTCTTTAAAAAAACTTAAAGGAAGCAACTATTGTATACTCTTCATTTATTTAATTCCAAATTGAGACACAAGAGGATTTATTTTCCACCAAAGATGGAAGATAAGATGGGAGTCTAATTTTTTAATAATGGGAAAATAATTTATGATGAATTTCAGTCTTTTTCAGTTTGCAGAGTGTGAGACAAAAAGCTCATCATTTGTAAAATTCAGTCATGGAATCAACTGGATATAACTTTTCATAGTATTCCTAATAAAGTACAAAACAGTTCATTGTCAGGGGAAATAATTCTTCCTAGTGTCTAGAGTTGATTAGAACTTTGAGGTTTTACAACTCAATACTGAAAAGGAGGGATGGAGGGATATATACTGGGCTGACATTGTTACTGGCAGCACAAGTAGACAATGTATTGGGGAATGTGGATGGATCCACTGCCACCTTCCATAGCAGAGTACAGGAGATGCAGGAAAGCTAGCTCAAACATTGGGGCTTTGAAATTCAAGCAATTTGTTCTTTAAAAAAGTGCCCATCCAGTTTTTATGCAAAGATGGGTGATTTCACACTGCATGTTCATTAAACGCATGCAAATATGAAGTATGTAAACATATTTGGCCAAACACTATCCCAGTTTGCCCTTTGTGTAACACCAATAAATTAGTTTCAAATTTGCATATTGTTATTAATCATACACCTTTCATTTCTCTACTTAACATTCATGTACAAATATATTTGTGTTAGTACTCAGTACAAATATTCAGGAAACTGAGATGTCCATGTGTTTCTTTTTAAAGCAGCAATTTATATGTAGGAGATTTTAATTCTAATTAAAGACATAAAACTAAACTATGGATGTGTAAAAAAGAGCATCTAAATACCTTTTTTCACACTTATTTTCAAATATTGAGCTATCTTCTCTCAGTGATTTTACCATGTGTTTTAATCATTAATATTTATTTCCATTACTCCCATGTATCTGTGGGAGTAAGCTAAAGGTCAGCAATCTGGTCTTTAGTAAACTAACAAAGCAGGGGAGTACCTGAATATGTCACCTTCCATTATTTAAAGATCATATTCTATGCATAAAACTGGCCATTTTGAGGACTGAGAAATTGTTTGAAAGAGATTTTTTTTTTAAAAAAATCACAGTCTTTTCTTGCTGCTTCACAAACTTAGCAACCCTTGTTCTATTTGTATAAACAGAAGAAGCCATATCCAAAAAAAGGCAACAGAACTGATTACTTACAAGCACTGAACCTGAGTCACTAAGGCATTGTACTGTGTCACTTCATGTTAGTAAAAAAAAAAAAAATCAGTAATGATAAACAAAAACAACAGACACAAAACAGAACAAAACCCTCTCAACTGAAGAATCATGTGGAAAAGTTATTAAAGGATGAAGTCACAGCTAAATACAATCAGCTTGTGAGCTTCCACAGCTCATTGTGTTCAGTGCTGTTTGTATCACACTGTGGATAATTTTGGTGCTGAACAATCTGTCCCGCATAAAACAGTTTGAAGTTCTACAAAAAGGTGTGCTTTATTTGTTACTGTATTTCCAGAAACATAAATGACTTTTTTTAGTATCAGCAAGCAACCTTGGATCTGATAGCATAAAATTGAAAAAGAATTGTATATTGGAATGTAGTTTCTCCCAGGCATTTTCTGCCTCTCTTTGGTTTTGGGCTTTTTTCTGTTAAGTCCAGATGGAAACAGAATTTACTATTCATTCCTTTAGTCTGATCAGTCTTCTTTCACTTCTCTCCATTTTGCCTCCTTTTTTAGTGCCTTGCTCAAATCATCACTTTTTAACACTAAATATCATCATTAAAGTAATCTTACATACACGATATCAATCATACAGTTATGCTTCAAACAGACTTAAAAAGGAATTACTTTCCTTTTCTGGAGAGAAAAAGTGGTCATAAAACGAAATTGGAACAAAATACATGAGACCAGTGTTTGTTGGAGCTTTCAGCAGTTTGGCTGAATTACAGAAAGTATCTATGCAAAAGTACATGTAAGTGGGTATTTCCTTAAAAATACCCTCCATCTACATGAAAAACAGAAATGCACACAAATCCTATCCACCACTCAACTAGAAGCTGATACAGTAGGCAGGATACAGGTGTATACAACTATAGATCCTATTAATAAAATATGAATAATAAAAATCTTTTATAAAATTCTGAAAAAGTAGCATGGGTCATGATAATTGCTAGGAATAGTTGTGGCCATAGTTAGTACTCTCCATCAACAGACAGTGTGATGTTAATTTCTTTCAGCAGATAGAAATAATTAATGAAGATGAGTTTTTCTACGGTATTACCTTTTCTAGAGCTTTGCCTGCATCTTTTCAGAACACAAGAAAAGACTTAGATCTAATACCTACTCCTACGCAGAGCACCTCTTCTGATTCACAGAATCACAAACCTACCTCTCTTCACTCCCAGCCACATCTTTTCTAAACAAGTAATTTGAATTTCATGTTGCCCAAGTAACTAAAAGGCAGACTAGTGTTTTGTTGTTTTCAGATTAAACACCACAATTAATACAAGAGTACATAACATGCCATTTAAACTGCTCCAAAGTCTACTGGAAAATAGAGGCCACTTAAAGAAAGCTATATTAGTCTGCATACATAATTCTGGAATATGTGGAATCCTTTCTTAATATCAGTATCACATTAGCGCCCCACTTTAATACACGACCACCCCTGCTGTCATCTGTGTGCTAAAACAGAGTAACCACCCGATGCTAAACATGAAGAAATAGTCACATGCAGAACAGGAAGGAATGAGGCTGTAAAATAGATAGATTGCACAGCAGCAAGATGATGGAAAATCTATTAAGGATGCAAGGGATGTCAAAACATTTGTAACATAACCTTGCTGCTTTTAGGTATTTTGTATGAAAGCAAGTTTATGGCACCAAGCAGTGCCATTCAGCTCAAGAAAAAGAGTCAAGACAACAGAAACCAAACCAGAAGTCATGGCCTAGGAAATCAGCTATGAACTGAAGTCACACATAATCCTTCCACCACACAGAAATAGACAAAGGTCTTAACGAAGTTCCCAGGGCTTAGCATGAGCAGCATAACTACAAAACTGAAAATAAAATCAGCTCATGTTAATTCTGAGGAAGACTTCAAGCTGAAACACATAAATAGGGTCTAACCCAGTAGTTAGCCATGAAGAAATACTTAAAACAAAAGGCTTTTTTTTTTTTTTCTCCAGAATGAAAACTACCATAATTTTATATTATGAGGGAACTCTGCTTCTGTGGCAACTGCTAATGTTAGCCCTGGTAGGTTGCTTTTCAATTCAGAGTTCAAACTAGTTCCCCTAACTAATTGTAAACTTCCATCTTGAATACATCTTCATAGATGCATTTAAGTACTGCAGTGACAAGCCAATCTTCCCCATTCCCTCTCAGTGGTAACATAATTTCAGAGAGGTACTTCAAAATGATTATTCTACCCTCCCAGGAAAAACTCAATTAGCCTTAGGGCCAGGTGGTTTGAATTTGGCACCACTCTGTGTCTTTGCCAGTAAAGACTCCTCAGAAAAAACAGCATGTCATGACAGACTGTGTCCTGGATGCACCCCACTGCAGAAATCCCAGACCATATGGAAGCAGCACGCTTTCCCAGAGAGAACTTAACACCATGGTTCATCATCAAAAAGTAAGCAAGAGAAAAGAGAATGGCTAAATTAAACCACAGATCAGTCTTAACCAATGACTTTGGGATCAAGTGACTACCTTGCAGCCAGAAGCAATGAGCTGTGCAAAATATCTGAAGTGTAAAATTTTCTTGCTTCAAGAAAAAAGTGTGATTTTCTCAAGACAGAGGAAATGAAAAATGTTACTTCCTGGTTGCTTTTACTCTTCCCCACCCATCTCCCTCCCTCTCCCCATCTCTCCCACCTTTCCACTTACTGTGTTTCTTGTCAACAGCAACACACTAATGGCATTGTACAAGTCACTTGCAGGACATTCCCTGGAACAGCATTTAAGATGCTGGTTACCCATGCTCAAGGTGAACTTAGACTGGAATAATTTCAGATCAGGCTACTAGTATAAGGCAAGGAATGCAGTCCACAATATGCACATAAAATTAATTGATTTGCTTATCAGAGAAGAGCAACTGATCATTCCTTGTATATATATCAAATAACAATAAGAGAAAAAAACCAAGTCTTTTACAGGAACTCAGCTCTGAGTGGTCTTCCAGGATGATGGATGTATTTAAATGATTTTTATGAATATATTTGTGATATGAGAGCCTGAAAATGCCCATCTAGTACTATCCTTAATGCTATGCTGCCTAAGTAGAAAAAGAGGCAAAAACTGAGTATATCCTGAATATATTTACTGAATATCTGGCCTGGCAAAATACATTTGGCTATAAAGTTAATTTTAGCTGGAAAAACTAAGAAGTCAGCGGTTTTGCAAGAATATGAAAAAACCTAGAGGGATACCTTATAAAATGAGGATTTTTCTGTTCACTGAATGTTTAAGATTAAGCCCTGGGACTGTTGTCCATTTGGAACTGGAATAAAACTGATATTTGTATGTTTTAATACAAACACAATTTGAGCCTTTCAATATTTTAGCATTGGGAACCAGATTGCATTGGATGGCATAGTTACTGCAGTGAAAGTGACTGTGATTGTCATAACAAATTAGATGGCAAGGGTGAAAATGGAACTGGTCCTCCAGTCAGTGTACTACTTTTATGATGCTTCCAGTATTTCCAGTGAAGCCAAGGAGTCTGATCCAGCCACAGTATTTTATGTCCAGTTCAGCAATGTGCAAAGATACTGTTCTCTCTCCAGTGACTAAGAGCGTATATCTTTGAGTCAGAGTATAAAGCTAAAAATGAAAGCAAATTATTGCTGCTTTTTATTTTATGTTTGTATTCAATATAGCTTGATTACTTGAAAGGAGTTGTAGCCAGCATATTGCAGTATGAAACAATATCATGAAAAATACATGTCTTTTAATGCAATGGGTGCACCAACAGTTTGTCACAGGCAAAATCTGCAGAATCAACACATAGACAAAATAAACAAGTCAAAACTTAAATTATCTAATACAGCATTGTATATTTTCAACAATCCATATTCTAATTTCATGCACATAAAGCAGCACTGTAAATTTTTTTGGTCCTGCTTTCATAACACTTTGTTTCCAAGGCCAGCTGTAGCACATTGTGATCCATCCTTTCTAACATCCATGACAAAACACACTATTATACTATTGCTGCTTTTCCTAAGCTATTAGAGGCTGCATCACTTTTAAAAAATAAGGCTGACAAGAATATAATAGAAAAAATGTTTTTACCATTACTGGTACACACTTTGTGTTTCTCAGCTAGGAAAAACAAAATGACATCACATTATCATTATATATGCTGCTGTCTCCCAGGATGTCCTTCAGGTGTTACGGAGCCCTACAATGAGCAAAAGCAAAATATTTCTTTTTAAAGCTAGCAGTCTATTCTATAGAATATATTTTCCTCTTTACAAGCCAGCTGGCAGTTCACTGGAAGAATACTTATTATAGATATATGCTGACAGCAAATTTTAGCTTTGATAGAACATGATGCTGGCTAAGTAGTCCTTCCAAATGTGTTAATTTTAGTTTCACTTCCTTTAAACTTCCTTTTCTTAGCTGACGTTATTTTTTTTTTAAATGTCATAGGTACTTGAGATACTAATAGAGATGGGTCAAATTCCACATCAAATTCATGAGAAAGCCAAATTCTTGAATTACACAAAGGTGAAATTGTTTTGTTTTATTCTTAATCATATCAATATAAAAAATTAGCACTGTGAGAGAACACTATTTTTAGAATTACAGTACATTTAACATAGCAATTGCTTGCTTTTCTGGTTTGCAAGTTGAAATTTATATGAGTATTACAGACATATTAAAAATTTGTTTATCTCAAATTAATACAAATATTTCCTATTTCTCAAGGACACAAAAATGCCTCTTTTTTAATATTACTGCCAAAGACGGAAAGGACAAAACCTAAAATCTTTGGCCACTTTTAAATTAAACCATCAGACCCTCAGCTAGTTAAAGTTAATATAGCTTTCTTGATGGCAACATTATCTTTTTTCCTTTTTCTTCAACTGATGAAATAGAGCAATTAAGTTGGAGTGATATTTTAGGAAGATGATTGCCTTCTTAACTCTTAACACTGCACAAAGGGCTGCCTGCCTGATAAAATCTCACAGTATAGTTTTATTTACATTTTAAGTCTAACTGCTTTTTTGCCTCTTGAATATTTTAAGTCAACTGTTGAACTTTCATTCTCCTTACCAGGATTTCTGACCCCTCAGTTTTCTTAGGATCATAAAGGAAAGACAGTCCTGTACTACACCAAAATGCTGTCACTCAGCAATATACCATTTCTGATCTAATGTAGAATAATTAAGGTAAGTCAGTCTATTACATTTTTTCTCATATGATGATTCAGGTAAGGCACATTTACACAAAATTTCAGCTATCAAGTATTAGTTTGCTAAATCCTGTAAAATATTTCTCCAGCTATTTCCCTCTATAAAATTTGAAACTAACTATAATTAGCTGATAATAGTTGTAAATTGCTGTATCCCCTCTCCTTGCCACTTTTTAATGCCTAGGACTCTGATCCATCACCAAAGAAAATATAAAAGCAGAAGTTAATAACATAACTGAACTTCTACTGTGCCTTTCATCCAAGATCCAGAATACTTTACAAATATTAATTAAGTTTCACAACACCCTTGTGTGACACCAAAGCATCAGTGCTGCCATCAAGATATCAGTAGATATTATTTCTTTCTTCATGCATAAAAACTTGGTTTTGGCTTAAGGCATTGGTTAAAAATGCCCTGAAGCATGCCAAATGAGGTATTCCTTTGCCATCCAAGAGCAAAACATCAGATGTAAAGCATATAAGCTACACCAACAAATGGTACCATTTTAATTCTGAAATCAATATTATCCACTCAATTCTTTGCTGAAAAATGTAAAATGGGCAAAAGAGTGGCTCCTTAGCATATACTTCTTGTGACTGTGTCAAATGCTTCATCAATTCTTTGCAATTAGACAATCCTGGAGTATAATTACTACCTTTGCTATATAGTGGATTTATTGTATGGGAACATACACTACAAACAACAACAACAACCACCAAAGCAACTACTTTTTCACCTCCAGAAACTGAATTCAGCTTTTCTGGAATAGGACTGGGCTTACTAAATTTGTTTGTAGCAGTCTATACTGGGGTACTCTAATTATTATTTATAATGGGATGAACTCTACTATAGATATTTATATACCTATATAGATACAGAAATCTCTATATCCAGTGAGGGTCAAGGGTGACAAGCAAGGCTTAAGTCTTCAGCCTTCACTGAAGACTTCTATGCTACATCAAATTAATTCCAGTTGTGCTTGCAAACAATATCTTGTTTGCAAGCATAACTACATTTAAAAGGCAAAACATTAACTAGTTATCCATTGCTAATCAGTAATGACATAGTAATAAAGTTACAGTAATATAATGAAACTGTATGAGTAATGTGATACTATTTTCCCTTCTAGAGTTCTGTGATACTTCCATCTACCTCCTTTTCTTGGTCCCTCATCTATCTCTTTTTCTGTCTTTCAATTTATGGCGGCTTTTGTTCTTATTTCAGAGTTTTCAGAATGCTTTTCTGACTCTTGTTTCATGCCTTGTGCCTTGTGGGGCAGCATCCAAATGAAACACATGCTGCAAAGCTTCAGTACTAATGCAGAATTCAAATTCTCTTTTCTATATTTGAGAGTCATGCTTTATGCAACTTTCAAAACTGTTCAGATTTATATGAAACAGAAAAGGAATTTTCAAGCTTGGATATTTTTCCAGAACTGATGCAAAATAACCCATTTCTAACATCAGTAGTTACAAGAAGTGACTAAAATGCAGCTGTTCTGGTGTGATTACTGTCACAACTGATGCTGGAATTCTGAGGCAAGCAAAAAGGAAAATACACAACACATGAAATTCATCACATTAACTTCAGACACCTGCACTGCACGTAGCTGCATTTGAGCTGGTTTAGCAGACTCCCTTTATAATCAATGAAGAAACTTAGAAGTTGTGATTCATTTTCTTCAAAGGAAGAGATGTGTCTATTACTCTTCATTGACTTTAACAGGAGTCCAGCCAAATAGCTCAGATAAAGACATCTACCCCACAAATGTGTGAAGTGGAACACATCCCTCCCACTGATACTGTTTGGGTATTTTATAGATAATTACATTGCCTCAGCAGCTATTCCACACTTTCAGAACACAGAGCAATATCCATACTGCCATAATGGTATCAGAAAAGTCCCACTATATCTTATCAGTTGAAAAAATTACAGGATAATGTTGTAAAGAATATATGACTCTGTATACCATCTTGATAGCTTAAACATCCTGTTTATTAAATTCTAAAGCACTCTTAAAGAGCACCTACTTTTTGGTCTCTGCAGGCCTGGCTTTCTCAGGTATTGCATGTCTAAAATGAATGCAAACACATTAATGTGTTTATAAACTTGTTCAAGGATTTAAGCAAATGCAGGCATATTGAAAACGAGTAAAAATCCCATTGTGCTGCTTCACTGTGCAAATATAATTCCTTGTAAATTATAAACCCCCAATCATCTCCTTATTTCAAGTTTATTTTCATTATTCCAATAATGTTGCACTCATCCTTGAAGTGAATGAAACTCCTTTTCACCTGTCTTACTATGCACAGTTTTAACATTCTGTATAGATTCTTTTTAACTATATTTTGTCTTCTTTGTCTACAGACTCTATTTCCAGCAATATTAAGTAGCTGATAGATTACTTTGGGATTTTAGGTGGTCCTCATTTTAAGTAACAGCCTTCACCTTTTTCCCAAAACACCCAATCACTGTCCTTTTATACCTGTTTTTTTTTTTTACAGAACTAGCTCTTAAATTCATCTAATCTCCTTGCAGTTCTATATTCAGATTTTGCACAAAACTTCAATACTGATTTTTTTTTTTTTTCCTCACTGCATATTCTCACTCTGCATGTCTGGCTATTTTGGATGCTGTGTCAAAGCTGCTGATCCTGGCAGCTAGAACTGTCCTTTGTAACTTATATTCATCAGGCTTACTCCAGGTTCAATCATTAAATACCAGGTAGGAACTCACAAACTGTTTTCTTTTTTTCCTCAGCTGCTAGTCTGGCAGAATATAAACTAACCCCATATCATGTACAAACTCCTGCAGTATTTTAAACTCCAACCTATGATGCTAGTTTCTTTTTCTGTGCATTGTATCTGCTTTATAAAATCTCTGAAGTATCACAGGTTGACAATAATAAAAAAATACCAAAATTTTTGCTTTGTCATCCCTCTTTATAAAATATTAAAACCCAAAAAATTATCATCAATTAAGAATAGAAATTGAAATAATTTTGAAACCCTTGAAAACTTTTGGTGGAGGGAAGAGGGTTTCTCCAAAATTCAATGTTGCTGTAGTCAAAATGACACAGAATGTGAAAAAATGTGTTTGTTTTTCAGATACTGTAGGTCTGAAGAGATTTTTTTTGTATACTTCAATTATAAAAACATTTAAAACATACAAACTTGTGCAATTTTTATTTTAATGAAGATGAGAAGTTCATTAACGAAGATAAATATTTCATTAGATGTTAAATAAAACAAAGAGATTTTTTGGCTTCTCTCAGCACAAAATTCCTTTGAAAGATTAATTAATACATGCAAATTATGCAAATTAGACCCATGCAAATATTTTATGAAGACAATTAAGGGAACCATTAATTACTGCTTTTTTTGCTTCAGTGAGATTCATTCATTTAATTTTAATTTCACTTTAACTGTTTTGATGTATAATCTTGCAGCTAAGAACTTTATCTTTCCTAGTGGGTCACTTAAACTTATAAATTTCATCAAGTGAGCAGCAACAGAAATCTGCAAAGATATTCTCTGGGCTATGTTTAGTATCAAGAGAAATTTTTGACACAATGCACTCCTAGAAACTGCAGAACTGGAAGGGAATGTGAGCTCATTCTTGGACAAGGTTCAACTGCTGGAAAAGCAATTAATTTGCTTTGGCTGTGCTAATATAGGGGAATTAGAAAGTGTGACACAAGACAAATAGAAATAATTAGTTCTCCAAAATGATGTTCTCATTAATATGGTTTGAACAGTAGAAATAAAAAACATTATTGTGGCATGTCTGCATTCTGTCCCTAGCCACAGGAGGTAGGAAAATGCAACATACAGCATTTTTTCACCTTTGTAGTTTGTGTGGCGGTGGTATTTATTTTCATTTTTTATTGTAGGTTTTAAGAAAGGCAAATTGTGGACCTGATCCTGTTATCTAAAACCTACTGTACTTGCATAAAGCATGAGGAATCCCTACACTTCTTCCTGTGAAAAGATGAAGCTATAAACATAAGTGACTATGCTTTTCACAACAATACACTCGAGTTCCTAAATTGAAACTTTTATTTTAATATCTTTCATTTAAATAACATTTCATTACATGCAATACCCAAGGTATAATGTGGTTTTTCTGCAGCTTAAGCTCCTTTAGTAAAAAGATTGCTCTAGCAAAGGAGTTATGATATCCTCTCCAAATCCGGTAACGTAATTTTCCTGTTCCATAATGTGAATATACACACACTCATTTTACAAGGTACAGAGAGGGGGATTTTCACTTGCTCTCCTTAACACTTACCCCAGCACAAAGCTGGTTTTCCACAAGCAGTGAAAATCACTAGCTGGCACTCTTTACAAAAACAGGCTGCTAGAAGGCTGTTAAGAACATCTGCTCACTTACACTCTGGATTTCTTAGCTTGTCGCAGGATTAAAGGTAATGGAAGACTATGAGTTAAAATATTAACTTCTCCCTCCCCTGCAGGTTTGCCAGGCTCCAGCTGAAGGCACCTCCCTCTTAAAGTGTTGCTGTCTACACACCTTTTATTTAGAATCAGATATTAAAGTGCAATGACTTGATATCATTTTTTTCTTATTTCAGTTAGGTGGAAAATCTTGAGCATCCAACAGAAATGGAGATTTTTCACTTTAAATACAAGGAGAGAAAATGTGGCCATGTGTTAACATTTTTCGAAAGCTGATTACCACAATTAACAAAATCCTTAAGTGCAACTACCACAGAGGTTTAGCAAAATTACCCAATAAAATGTCTAGAACTCACACTGTAATAATTCATTATAAAAATCCTAATGTCTTTAGGGACATACTGATAAAAAGTAAAAATCTATGACACCTTCCTACAACTACCTATTGCTTAACAACATGGATATAGTACGTCCATGTTCCTAATTTGCTAAGAATATGTCAAATATGTGGATGAATAAACACAATTCTTGCAAAATTTTGGGAAGTGCCTTCTTCCTTGACCATTAATTCTGTTGCTGGTCAGCTTGATTTTTTGAAACTTTTATTAAATATGTCTGCGTTATGATTTCTATATAAACAAATATTAGAACTAACACCTCATATCATACCTGGTAGATTCTAGACTAGCACTTCCTAAAAATCTTTTGGCACTCAAATCCTGTTCACCCTTTGTTGGGATCTTCTTATTTTCCCTCCACATTGAAACTTCTTTCTTAGTTTTACATTTCCTACTTCTTCCTCAACTTTCTATTTTAATTTCTGAGGGCTACGATCTTCCTCACATTGTCTCTCTCTGCATACTTTGTATCTGAGTAGTCTAATCCATAAACTGAATTTCAGTCACCATATCCATGTTGACAATTGACACAGCCCTTTGTACTCCAGGTCTGTTCCCTTCTGTCTGACATAAAACCTCAGTCTGCTTTTCTGATCCTCGGTGTGCATGTGTCGCTGCTCTGACAATCTTAGTTTGAGAAAACAGAGCTGTTAATCATTCACCCCTTCAGATTCCTCCTCATCTTCCCCACTACTACTACTCTTAGTCACTATGAACTATTCTTTTAATCTTGTCTGTCAGTAAAGTTCAAAATCAAGGTATCCTGTTTGTTTGTAACTTCTGACTCCTCATTACAACACAGTGTCTCAATTTATTCTCAAGAAAGTCTCTGCCC
This sequence comes from Haemorhous mexicanus, assembly GCF_027477595.1. Taxonomy (NCBI): domain Eukaryota; kingdom Metazoa; phylum Chordata; class Aves; order Passeriformes; family Fringillidae; genus Haemorhous; species Haemorhous mexicanus. The sequence goes on from NC_082342.1 coordinate 69,911,039, forward strand.
CTCATTCTCCTATCCCTCTTTCTAGCTATAAATTCACATGATGTTTCTCCTCATATCTCACCTACTAAAGTTTCTGTCTCGGTTGTATAAACAAATTTGTATGGCAAAAATATTTTCCTATTTTGCTTCTTTGAATTGTCACTCTCTTCTAATTCCTTCACTGGCTCTTCCCTTTTAACAAGTAGAAACACAGTACTTGAAAGCACTGCCTTACCCTTCACCTTGTGCATTACTCCTTATCAAAATGCTTCAAATTGGAATGATACTTCCAAATAAGCATCCTCACAGGGCTGTCCACAGTTAATACCCTCATGCAATGCTTACAAGATGAACTCACTACAGCCCTTTAGCTCTGAAGCCTGGATTTGCAGAAGAGTCTGACAGAAAGACCTGAGATCAAGAATGATGCCTGAATCCATAATGTGATGAGAATACAGGTTCATGGACATATATAACTTCCCATGTAAATCAAGAGCACTTACCAGCACAGTCACTAACATCTCATAGTCATCATCTCTTCTCAGTATTTGTGTAAAGTTTTAAGGAAAGTGGCATCATTTGCTTACATTCCTTCCATAACTTTAGTTTACCTGGTCACGAATGGGACAGTAATCTCAATTCTATTGTAGGGGACATAGGTAGGGATGATCACAACAAAAGATTTAATGAATACTTTTGCCCCACTGCTGGCAAAAGATCAGTTTACTTCTTAAAAGAAATGCATTAAAATGCTTTTTCACATAAAACACCGCTGCTGCCATAACACACTTGTGGACATATTTGCATTTGATGGCTCAGATTTAATTAAATGTTACATCTTCTTTGTGGTTTTGACTGAAACATTAAAAGGACAGTGTAATAATGCACACAGGCTTTCAGCTCCTGAAACACAAAAAGCTCGTACTGGTTGATTTCTACTTCTGTGAGTAAAGGTATAGCAGATATTGAGCTTGTGTGTACACAAGAAAGCTGAAGAAAAAAAAGTTCAGTGCAGCTTTGGGTTAGGAAGCTGGTAGATCCTACACTAATTAAATAATCCATTCTCTACTACTGTAGCTTCAAACCTTTGAAATGTCTTTATGCAAGGTGTTTTAACCAAACCGGTTATATTTATGTAGAAGTACCAGAATCTAGAATTTATGTCAGCTCATTTTTACAAAAGATGAATACACAGGGTAAGCTTGGTATATGGCTACCACTCATACAAAATCAAGTAATAATCAAATAATGGTAGGCAGCATATGTTATGGTATTTTCAAAGCTTTGTCTAACAAAGAAAAGACTTGAAAACACTTAGACCAGGTGTACTTGGTCATTACCCTGATATTCACAGAGGTTAGCCATCACTCTGAGCAAGTGCAGAGCAGGCACAGATGATGTGCTCCATGTATTCTGCTAGCAGGGAGTTTTGGGACATAAATCCTGTCACTGATATTCAAGTTGGTAAATTCCATCTAGTTTTCCATATGTCTGTACAATGAGAAAGCATGACAGAATATATAAAAGGGAGGGCAAAACATGAAGGGCAGAATAAAATCTTGAGCTCTTGCAAGATTTAGGCTCAGTCTCTGTTATACCACAGATTTCTGATACATCCATGATCAAGCTCTCTAGCCCCTCTATATATAAAGATAATTGCTTTGTTCTGCATCACAGGAGTATTTCCTGATGTGAAGACTAAATCCATTAAAGACTGCAAAGTTGTTCAGATATTACAATGAAAAAATTTCTAGTAGGTTTCCAGTTACTCCTGGCATAGCTCAAAACAATTTATCTGAGACAGCCACAAGGCTGCAAATTGGAATCAGTAGCACAAATAAAAAGTATCTATTTACTAAAACTTAAATTCATGCAGAAACATTATAATAGTTTAAGTTTCCTCTGAAAATAAATAACCAAAATTTAACAAACTAATTTTGGACTAGCTAATTTTTTAGATTTAAAAAATTAGTGTTTTCCCATGCATAATCTGTCCTTAAACAGTTTCTCAGAACTATTATGCACAAACAAGCTTTCCTTCAGCTTGATGCTTAATTTTATTTTATTTCAATATACTTATTTACACTAGCAGTTGAAAAGAATGACACACTCTTAATAAATACTTTCTGTTGAATGTCTGCTAAAGACCAACTTTGCTTCTTTACCTATTTTTAAAATATGATTACTCTTCCAGGCTTCATGGCTAGAATGAATTGCTTGTTTCAAATCAAAAAGAAAAAGTAGGTAGCTATGAAAAGATTTTAATATTGAATGTACAGATAGAAGTCAAAGATGTTCCAAAGAACAGAGAAAGTATGAGAATATGCTAATACACATTAGCAAAGTTCAGGGCTGCCATATCCAGGACCGTTTATCTATTTGGCCAAAGAGCTGATTTTGAGTCATACATGGTAAATATTATCAGATCCTTTTGAAAGTCAGTCAGTTTGGGATTCTTTAGAAATAATTAAAAAAATATCCACAACTTTTTCTCCCTACTTGTTTTTTTCCTATCTCAGTCAAATGCTATGTTAAATATAAGCTAGTCCACAAATAACAGGGGAGCAAGACGTAGAGAAATTATCTCATGAATGTTTGTGTGTAAAAATGAGAGGAGTGGCATAGGCCTTTCCTTTAGAATTAACACAGTGATAAATATATTTTTATTCAATATATACAATAAACTATGAATTTCCACTTAATATAACCCAAGTGTAGAATGTTGTATGTTCAAAGGCATTCTAAATGAGCAAAAGGGGTTTAGTTCAACATCTGCTATGATTTGAGTCAGACTTCCACATCCTGTAAGGCTGCTTCCAGCTGCTTCAGAAAGGCCTGGATCTTCTGGAAGCATGATGCAAATCTCACAGATGCACTGCAGCGCCTCAAATAGCACAAGTCATCCACTTGTAGACTAGCAAATAACTTTTAAAATAGTGTGAGAATTAATGTTAAGATAAGAATATCTTAACTTCTCTCTGAAAACCTCATTTCAGAGTTACAGATGTGCAGGGATAAGATAGAAAATTGATTATGACCTGCCTTGGTAAATTAGCTCACATGGCTTGCTTAGAAATTTTTTCTTCTTTGATGCAGATGGTGGTTGATAGTCAAAAAAAGCCACTGAATAGGATGGTGACCATTCATATTTAATGGTTTAAGTTTTACTGAACTTGAAATACAAGATTTGAAATCTAATCTGGACTGGATGCTTCCTTTTACCTACTCAAGCTGTAGCAACTTTCAGGAAGGACATATGGATTTCCCTGTCTAATAGATTCCCTCCTATGTGAGCTAAATGGATAAAGTAACTTCCTGGCTACTAGTCTACATTACTAGTTCTCCAAAGCACAGTACTTTCAGAGGAACTGAAAAATATTACTGTTATTTTGGTGTAAGGGTTGTCTCCCTCATTCTTCACAGAAGTCACAGGGGGAAGTGCATTTATTAGAAAAATCCCAAATCATTAAATATTTTAACATCTGTTGATGGTGAGGTCTTAAGGATTTAATAGAAGAATGCAACACTAATACTGAAAGATGAAATTCCTTTATGTGGGTATAATACACAAACATCAGGAAATTTTTAATCTTTATAGAGCTTAAAAAACTAATGCCAAGAAACAATCCTCTTTATGACATATCTTAACATGACATGATGCGATGTTACTTTCCAGCACTTGTCTACGATGTAGTAAATGTGGTGGAGGGAAAAAAACGTAAGAAAGAGAAAAAGAGACAACTCTCTACACACTGTATAAGCAAATACTGATAAGCAGCTTACAGCCAGCAGGTCTAGCTCCTCAACCAGCCTCAGAGCATTCAGCATTATAGTTCAGCTGTGAATGAATTAGAAATCCACTTTATTTATACCTGTTTCATGGTAGGCTATAAAAATACTGTTTGACTGAAACATGTTGTTTTAATGTTGTTTTAATCAATTTTTCATCCTGGTTTAAAAAAAAATCAAGCCTTTTAGTTCTTTCTCTAAAAGAGAAAATGTTATTTATTTTTTAGCTGATGAGACTATGTTAGAAATATATATTCTACCTGTCTGATCAGGTTTCAGTCACCTTCTGAGGGAGAAGATGAAGGGAACAGAGTACTTCTGGGAAACAAAAATACCTAGGACGGTGCCTTGCAGTGCCCATCCTTCCCAGGTAGCAAGACAACAGGGGTGACCCCAGAAGTCTATTAGGTAAGAATTCATCCATCCTATCCTTCCCTCTTTCAATAAGATGAACATGTAGGATGAATGAAAATGAAAGTCAAAACAATTCTATATAAAGCCTCTGGAGCACAATGTGGGGTCTTTTTAATATTCATATTGTCTTGAATTTCCCCACTTGACTCTGTTCATGCTTAGTCATTAATTTTACATACAGTTTCTTTAAAAGTGAACTGAAGCACCATGTTGCTAGAAGATCTGATTGATTAACCATTCATCTCAGTAGAAAAGTCAGGAACATATCAGATTTCCATCACCTCCATATATATACAGCTATAAAATGAGACACAAATTGCAATAGATAGCAATTTCAAATAAAAAGTGAAAAATTTTATGTAAGAGTATATGTTGAATGAGAGAGTTGAATAAGAGTGCTTTGCAACTTATATTCACTCTGTGCCTTTCCTTTGCTTTTTGGTTAATAGCTAATAGGATTATGTACCTCGAAGTTTAAAGGTGTAGCTAACAATGACCTATGAACACTATGAAACAATTGTCTATTTATAGGTTACTGCCTGCAATCAATATCACCTTCTGTTTAAGTTAATCAATGTTGTCTTTAATTGATTAGCTTGGGTTGAAAACCTGCCAAAGTGCTGACTCCTGGGCAGGTGGATAGGGAACTTACTTATTGCTGTTTGGTTTCCATGCATTGTAAGATAATTTCAGTATTTATCCATGGTCAGTGAAATATGAAACAAAGTAAATCTTTAACGTCTGTTTCCTCATCAAGTATTCCAGCATCAACAGTAAAATACAGATAAATTAGCAAGAGATGTTTTAATGTCTACTATAGAATCTAGGTTTAAAAGCTAAACTATATTGGATAGTCTGTCAAGCCAAAAAAAAAATCAGTAAAGCAAGTGTCTTTAAAACTTGCGAGCTGGTAAAGCTAGTAAGGCTTAGGGGAAATAAAATAAAATGTTTAAATTAGTGTGCATAGAGAGAGACAAGCTCTTTCTAAAATGTATAAAAATTAAGAGAACCTATTTTCAGAGATGTATCTTCTGCAACAGTAATGAAATTCAAGGTGGTGCACACAGATTAATGTTGTTATTTATTATTATGTATATAATTTCATTGAAGTGAATAGCACTGTTCACATGAATAATAAGTGCATGACCCTGACATTAATACAAGGTGTTACACAGTGAAGTCAAAAAGCAGCTGAAGTTTAAGGCACTAATCAAAAGGAAAATGAAGCATTATGTGTTACTGCAAATAAGAACAGTGTTGAACCAGCAAATATTTTATGAAGACTGAACAAAAATAAAATAGAATCAGGTGGACTATCCAAAGGGAGTTAGTAAGGCAGCTCCACTAAATGTCACTGTGGGTTAGACACCAATATTTTAACGGTGTCTCACCATCAAGACCATCACTATGTCTGAAAAAAAATTTTCTTTTGAGCATAAGAAAGACAAAAGAGAAGAGCAATGCAGAAAACACACTATCCTTTAGCTTCTATAATTGAACAGTGCATGTGCATACGTTTTCACCAACGCATCAATTTGTTTGACAAACTCTGGCATGCAGAGAAGAATCAATAACAAAGCAGCAGAGATCACTCCCCAGTGGGTCACTACAATGGCTTCACTCCATTCTGTTGTCTTTCCCACGTTTCTGTTACCTCAAATCCCTACTCTTACCTAGAGAGGTGCTAGAATAACCCAAAGGAGAACAGTCACATTACAAAGACAGTCTTTTCTTATGCCTGCAGTTAACCAAAACTGTAAAGACTGAAATCAGTTGTCTTACTGATCTTTAGAAATCTTAAAAATGGAAAACTTAATGAAGAAACCTGAAAATCAGACAGGTAAAAAAGAAAAATGCAAAATCTATCTGTCAGATTGCTGAAAGTCACATTTTCACAAGACATGTTATTTCACATTGGCAGACCTTCAAAGTGCTTCTTGACTCCTAAGCTGAATAAAAGAATTTTTATTGGCAAATTAAATGGAAATTATTAGGTTCTTTGCTTGTTTGTTTTTGTTTTTTTTAAATTTCTTTTTTGTTTTGTTGTGGGGTTTTTTTTGTTTTTTTTTTTTAAATGGGCCTAATGGAATAACAGGCTAAGTGGCCTAAAAATCACAGAAATGTTCATCTCCAACAAGTCAGTCCACTGTTTTGTCATTGCTGCTTCACAGAACCTTTCTATATTTCTATGGGTCTAGAATAGTCAGCTGTTTGTTTCCATAAACAGCCTAGCTAAGTAGCAGATGTTTCCTTGGGCAGTTATTCAACATATCTAGAAAAAAAAATCCCTTTGCCTTCCAGGCTTCTGACAGCTTTGTTTCCAGCTCCTGACTTCTTTTCCCTGCTGAAATGTTCAACCTTTATAGCAGGCCTGTACAACAGGTGGGCTGTGGGTCTCTTGCAGTTTGAAAAACCATTTGTTTGGCCCTTCAGCTGCTGAGAAGCATCATGTACTGTTTGATTTGCCCAGCTGCCAAGAGGCAGCAACAAGATGTCCAGCAGAAAATGCATATCTCCTGGCTTGTCACTGATCCCTCAGAATGCACGTGCCTCCTAGTCAGCCAGCAGCCACACGGCTCCAGATCATAGACACACATTGCCTTGCAGGTCAAGGAAGTGACATATTAAGAAATACTTGGGATATTCAGAAGCAGTACTTGGCAGGGGAGGAGGTGAAACAGAGGTGGAAGGAAAATGAGAAAGCAACAATAGAGGGGAAGCTGAAACAGAGTTGAAATGGGTCGACAGAGAAGAAGGAATGTCACACGCGCAAATGAAAATGTATTTTCATTCTGCAAATGACCTGATACATTCCTTTGAGAATTCTGGCTCTATACTAGACCCAAACACCTTTCTGCTAGAAGTCCCATGCAATAATAAAGGAGTAACAACAAATCCATAGTACTTACTAAGTGGTGATAAAACCAGAATAACTGATAAGCAAGTGTCAATTAAATAAAAACGCAAAATTTAAAAGTTGATACACATAGAGAGACATTTAGCAGTTCCAAGAGTTTTAATAAGGTAAAAAAAAGGCAAGAAAAATCTTGGTAAAATGTACAAAGAATTAGGTGCTTTCCTTAAGTTTAATCAATTAATACTTAAGAGAACATATGGCCATTGTTTTACATGGCATTATACAGATGGATGATCTCGTCCTTAGGCAGCTATGGATGCAAATGGAATTGCTTTGATAAAGGGGGATGTGGAAAGGAACAGACAGAAATGCAGAGATAGGAGATAGAAGCTCTAAGGGAAAGATGCAGTCCTTGAAAGGACTCTAAAGATAAAGGAAATGTACTTAGGACTGGTCATCACAGTAAATATCATGCAGAAAATAAATGAAGAAAAGACTAAAGAGAAGACATCTTAGTTAAATGTGCTGCAAAGAATAGTGATGTCTCTGGAAAAGAAATACATGTTTTGTCGTTTGAGGATATTGAAAACTACTTTTAAAAAATCATTAGTTAATTTGAGAGTAGCCATGCACTGGCAAATGTATCATCTCTATGATCAGCAGCCAACAGTAATCTTCTCTAAGTCTACAAACATTAACTCATAAAAATACTCAAGATTTACAGAAATTAGGACAAGTCTGATGTGATCGAAATTGGAAATTAGGACAGAAAATGTGACTGGGGGAGTAACTGAGACTGGCTAAATACATACATAGAAACAAAGAAACCAGGGCACTGGAAGGAACTGAGAAATAAAGTACTAAAAATGATTGGCTGACAATAACTGAGACTGAAGTTGGGGGACCGAATTATTTACATTAATAGACAAGAACAGAACCCAGTGGTTGAGAATACAAGGAAAGAGGGGAGACAGAACACAGATAGGGCAAGAAAGTTAAGCAAAGTCATATGAGGTTTCTTAGAAGGAAAAGTTGTGGTGAGTAACTGGACATGTGGCATACAGATAGAATGTTATGAGTCAGTACCGAGACATCTGCATCTTGATTAACAAGAATATTAGGCAGAAGAAGTCAAAACTTTGGGGGCTGAAATTATGACTGGATATAAAAAGAAACTTGCTTTGAAAGGTGTGAGGAAAAAAGGATCAAGAAAGAAATTAGAAAATTTGGAAGTTGTTATTAACGTTGATAGAAAACCGAGAGATGAGGGAGAGCCAAGAAAAAGAAAGCTTGATGGAGACACTGTTAGAGGTGATACAGGTTGCAAGGAAAATGAAAGGAAGATTCTGTGCCCAAGAGCACAAAATATATCCCAAAATTGTCTTTATCTCAGCAAGTATTTGTAAAGCTGCCATAGCAAAATGGTCATTCCTTAGGCCACACTGCTCATATTATGGTGTCACAGTTTATCAGTTGCTTGGTTAGCTTTATCATTGTGAATTTTAAAATTCAATTCCATATGGTTTTCAGATGTTGTCTCACAGTGAAACTTCTGACTTTGTAGTTTACTTGTTAAGAAGACAACCCTAGGAGATGGTTACCTAGGACATTAGTGAAGCAAAGCCCACAGCTGTTAGGAAATTCCATAATTAAGATTTAATATATGGAAAAAATTTATATAATAATTTACGACTATTCTGTAAAGCATGATGTCTAATTATGGAAATATTATACATAAACCAAGTATTATAAAAAGCATTACAAGACACACTGACCACTGAAGATAAAGAAAATATTGGATAGATATCCCTTTATTCACCTATATTTTTGTCCCCTGCACTGAATGAGACAAGGTACTGTGAAAAATACAGTATCTAATCATATAATTAAAGATTGTATCACGACACAAACACAGACAGTTGAACAAAGGGGCGGAAGACAACCTTAATTCTACCATTTCCTAATTTTGGAATGTTTGACTTCACAGCCTTGATAATGGCCTTTTCCAATAAAGGTTTTGATCTCATAAAAAATATCATCACATATTTCCACACACTTTTGTCCAAGATTTATGTATCAGAAACAGAACTGTGTGCAGAAGCTTCATAGAACCACCAAAAGTTCCTTTTCATTGTGGAAGTCCTTCAGATACCCATCTTTCAAACACAAATATAACAAGCAAGAATCAAAGACTATCAGTTGCTGAGATTATTATGTGGATTTTGCTTGTTGAAAAATAGATTAGGCAAGTTTCAAACCAATGCAGAAACAATTTAGGTTAGGTTTCAGGGCAAAAGACTAAAGATGTATATAAGCAATTTTTAATAATGCGGAGGGCAACTGCAGGGCAGCTTTCCCCTATTATTTGGGCAGCAAAATGCACACTTGCAATAGGCAAATTTAAATTATAATTTCTTTCTTGTTCTTGTTCAGTAGCCTGCAAAAGAACCTCATACATGACCAGTGTGCTGAGTTGCTGTTATTTTCTTTCTCTATTCCTGGATCTGTTCAACATCTTTATTTCCTGCCTTGTCCTTTCTAGGAGGGGAAAAAGAGAGATGGCCCTGGAAGGTTTTGTGAGCATGGCAGCTGAGTGGGTCTTTTTCTTACACCAGGAAGGTATAAACTGAAACCACTTAGCATTACACTTAACTGAACTGTTAATATGAGCCTAGAGAAGAAGTGGAGAACTAAAGAAAGGGAAGATGTCAGTGGGAAAGGGCTTGGAAAGGTTAAGTTCATTTTGCTTGGGGACAAGGAGAGTAGATAACAGACACATTTGAAGAAAGGCTGATAATGTGCTACAAGAAAAAAAAAATACTTGCAGCAGAGTAAGGAACTGAGGTGTGAAAATTTGACCAATGGACAAGGAGGATAAATTTTCTGCTAGAGGAGAATGCATAACTGAGGAAAAAACTGACTGAGAGTGAGCAGGATGGAAGAACTTTGAGAACACAGAAAATGCAAAGGGCCTCTTGCAACAAAAAAAAAAACATTCAGGGTAAAAAAAATAGAAAGAACTGAGAATTCAGGGAACTGAGCAGGGTAAGAAGACTTAGGAGAAAAAGATTGAGCTGATTTCAGGAGGAGCTGGAATGACAGCATGCAGAAGTTGGAAATTATTTGGAAGAAAGTAGAAAAGGTACAAGCTGAGACAATTGCTAGTAAATTTGAAATAAATGGAAAAGACAAAAAATAGCAACATGAATGAAGGAAAATTTGATTAATCTTCCTCTTCTTACCAAAAACAGCTTTGGGACAACAGCACAAAACCATTTGTGAGCAATTTGGGAAAAGGAACACATTACGGGAATGTGACAAGGAAAGAATAGTCAATGGTGAAGATGGTGCAGAACTAGAATACTTTTAGAGGATTTTAGATAATGTGTGCGACTGGTGTTTAAATGGAATGAAAATGAAGTTACAGGACTTGGGAGGGAAACTACTGGGAGATAGAAAATTGCAAATGTGGGATATATAGAGGAAAAGAAAACATAATAATGTAGGCAGGCAAATACCTGGAAAGTATTGAGAAGAATGGAGAGCAGATGGAGAAGAAAATTCAGTGGAAATAAGAAAGTAAAAGTGGCAATAAATGTCATTGTTCTAGTGCTTAGTAAGAGGTCTGTTAACAAAACAGTATATAAAAGTCAAACATTATCTTTGTATGGTACCTTTTTGTGTGGGATGAGGGGGTCTTGGGAAACCGGATTGGGAGCTAGGCATAGGCATCTAGTGAACCTACAATATGTATGGAGAAGAGGATAATCTGCTTTATTATTATTTAAAACAGAAGCAAAGAAAACATTTAAAACCAGTGTCTTCACCAGTCCCTAATAGCTTAGTATCTCTTTCTATCACTCAAAAGAATACATAAGTACATCCGAGACCCAAATTTGAATTATTTATTATGACTATTTGTTAACATTTTATGGATATTGCAGCAAACTGTTATCTACAAAGTATTTAAAAAACTCAAACACAACCCTAAAATACCCTGCATTGCTTCTTTTTTTATTCTTGTATTCAAATTCCTTTTTATTATTGCTTCCATTTTACAAAAGACTTTACATGCGCTAAAAGTGAATCTAAATGAGTGCTACAAGACGAAAAAATAGAACAGAACATACCCCCTTATTGACAAATGCAATTATCTTCTATGCTTAAATTAGTTCTATTCCTTACTCTTCAAAGTGATACTTAAAAATAGCAACATTAGATATAACTTCAAGTTGACAAGTATCTATTTATTTATAATAGTAAACAGAATCTTTAGTTTTAATTATTATTTTTTTGCATAATTTTTTCTTAAATGCTGAAATTACACTTTGTATTTCAATTATATCACTTCCCTACAGAGCACTGAAGCTTTCCTACCTTTGTTTGCTTAGTTATGAAACTACATAGCATGCTCAACACAGTAAATTGAAAAATGATTGTGGATAAAAAGATTATTACCCCAGGCATGCTTAGATACTGAGACACTAATATATTTTTGAGAGGAATAAGAAAGTATTACCCTAGTAAGAATTTTTTCCTCAGAACCTGAAAGATTCAATAGGTGGTATTATATGTTTAATTATGGAATATACTGTATATGGAATAACAGAATATAATACATATTTGTATATGATATTTCTTCTATAGTGCATACCAAAGTATACTCAATATCATTTATAAATAAAATGTAAGGACACAATTGAAATTTTGTATAATTGTGACAATATGGTCTTTGTTGCCCCAAACCAAATCTAACAAAGTACTGGAAAACGTTTCAACCACTGGAAAGCTTTTGTAGAGTTTTGCAGATAAAGGGCCCCACCTGTACTGAGCATGCTTTATTCCAGTGCTTCAGGAATGAAGTGGTTCTTTCCCTGCAATTCTTTCTCCTCACTCCTGCCTACAATTGTCATGCTAAATACTGAAATTGGAACGGAACCCTCTCAGTGCTTCCCTCCCTGATATCCAGGCAGGTACACGAAAAGAAAAGGAACAGAAATGCACTGAAACAAGTAGGGAATGTGAGCCTGACCAGGGAGACAGGGGAAGCAGACACTACAGATAGAGATGGGTTTGCAACAGGAAAGGCTGGTAACAGGAAATGTCAATGCAGCTCTTGAAATGACTGGGTAAGGGGAGGAGGCAACAGGAAGGGTCAGACAGAGCCAGGGGGTCATGAAGAGAGAAAGAGCTTGTAATTAAGGGAATAATAAGGGTGGCACGAAACTGAGTTCAGAAGAGAATGATGGAAGAATGTGAAGTTGGGGAAAAAAGAAGAGTAATGCAATGTAGAGCAAGGAAAAGTGTTACATTAGCAAAAGGTGGGATTGGAGGGAGGAGGAAGAAAGAAAAAGGAACTGGTACAGATACACAGGGATACATAGCAAGGGGGACACAGAAAAGGGAGTTTATGGTGAAAGGAAATCCTCCTTCCAATATTGGAAATGAACACAAAGAGTCCTGACATTTGGCATGACTTGCCTGCTATTAACTGTTTCTTAAACTATTTCTGAAACTTGTCACCCTATAATGACTTATTTACATTGACAATATGTTCCTACAGTTACATTTGTGTTGTAGGGTTACATATTGCACTAGATCTGAAAGTCCTGAACTGCTCTATGATAATTGAGCTGAATACATTCAACTGAAAGACTTGAAAACTGTATTGCTGCTTCTTTCCTTTTCCTTAAAAAACCCTCTGCTTTGGTTATATGTTGAGAGAACAAAGTAGACACAGGAAATGTCAGAATTAAGGTGCCTTTGCAATATGATTCAATATCACAATCAGAGAATATCACGGTCCAGTCTTGAACTAAATAATCATCTGAGGATTTTAGTTTTGTTTTTAATGTGTATCACCTGGGACGAGGGAATCAAGGCAAAGTCGTTACTAGGAATGTCTCCTGCACATCCTTGATTTCACTTATTGCAAAAATGGAAATATATGAAATGAGCAGAGGATAGCTGAGAAAGAATGCATAGTCATTGTTCAAAAGCTGAAGTGTTATTCCTATATAGTTTGGGATAAATCCTTTAGAAGACATGCTCTCAAATTTGTGTTGCTCATATTATAAATATCCAACTTTATATTTCAGCCTATGAGCAAGACCAAATTCAACAGGAACAGTGATTTGATTACACCTGCATGCTTCTGCCAAAAATGCAAATTATTCTGAAAAATTAGGTCCTTGATACTTGACAGTTAAGCAATATGTCATCTTAATCTGTATTTGACTCTGTTTCCCAGCTATCAAATTGGAATACTCCAAATTTCACTTCCTTGCAAGAATGTTCTGAAGATGGAGCAATTAATATTTGTAATGAGAACAAGTACTGCACCGACCAGTGCAGCAACATGGCCTCCCAAGAAATTAGAAATCTGTTTTAGCATCCAAAGAAGTAACAAAATGTCTGGATTAAACCAAATTGAAATAATGGCTGAATTCTTACTAAATTAATTATATCAAAGGGTGCTTTGAATAATGTGCATGTTTTATGGGAAGGAAGGCAGGATTCTGGGGTAACAGACCTCATAACATGCATTCACTTTCCAGGCAACATTTAATCTGGCATATTCCAACTTCTGTGTTATTGACTCTGCAGACATAACTTGCTTTAAATGTCTTTGTTTATATATGTGTGTTTGTCTTTCATAAGAACTTATTGCATCTTTGGTATTTGTTTATGTGTTCAATCCGTTAAAAGCTTCTTGACTTTTTTATTTTGTTGTTACAGCCTCCTTGTGGCACACCAGTAACAACTCCTTGGAAGTTAGGAAATGTGATTAAATAACACACAGAAGATGTCAAATGATACTGTTAGGATGATTGACTTCAAAATGCAAAATAAAGGCAATTGAGTGTGATTACTGGAGCTAATCCTTTTAGGCTTGCCTCTGAAAAATGCACCTTCATTTACCATTGAAAACAATTGCCATTTTTATTGCCTAGTATTCATGTAGGTAGATTTAGCCTGTTGATAAGAACAGATATTATAACATAAATGCTATCTTCAAAATTTGCTCTTTACTAATATCTTGATGTTTGCAATGTATATATACATTTAGATTCACAGGGGAAGTAACACGGCTCTCTTTAGTATTTCATGTATAATTTACTCAGCAGATTTGTTTTATTAAAATGTAAATAATGGGATGTGGTAAATGAAAATTCCAAGATGGGAATAAACAGCTTATTTATTGTTAATGCTCAGAGTAGCTTATTGAAACACACCTTTCAGTAACTGCCACTGACTATTAGCTATGAAATTCTCATCATGCCTTGAATGTTACCCATTAGGCTTAGCCATTTGTACAGTTAAAAGGCTCAAGATGTTTCAAATATACCTTTAAAAACATTATTAACTCAAATCAAACTACACATATTCACCAAAACTGCATTCAGCATGTCTGAGATTCAAACCAATACTGCTTCAAATTAATTATTCTTCTTTAATTGCTCTGTATAAACAAAAATGACCTATTAATTTAAAGAAAATCTATCAGCACAGAATGTATTCTCTCTTATAAACAAGCAAGATGAACTTGACCTTGTTTGAACTTGTTTTGATGTGGCCCAGATGGTAGGCTACATGCTTGAATAGCAGTCTAAAGCTGAGGAAAAACTCATATAGCAAGATCTAGATTTATAGCCTTTTGCAAATTCCTACCTTGTATTGTCCTTTCAGCATCTGTTCTGCCCCCGCTGCGGTCAGCTTCTATCTCTGGGGTCAGAGAGTCTAGAAAGATAGAAAGGTAAGACTGACACATATTTCATTTGATTCTTATAGCCCTTTTTACAACCTGTTACTCCAATGCTGAATTACAATACAATCAACCTTTGTCAGTTTTTTTAATGTTGAACAATGACTGGAGGCCAGGACAATTTTTTGTTAGACTGGGAAGATTAATGAGCAATAGATTTTTCAAGCATAGCGGGGGGGAGAAAAAAAGGAAGAAAAAAATTGACTTCTCAAGCTAATAATATAAAATTGTCCTAGTTTGAACATTCTCTCCAGTGAATTTATTTGCACATACTATATAAAGTAACAAAGAAATAAAGATACAGGTATCATTTGAATGTAGGAAAGAGATTTCCTTTTTTTCCCTTTCCCTCATGTTATAAATTTTTTATATAACCAGATTCTTCTGGCACTTAAATTGGAAGTTAATGGCACGGAGGCAAAAATTGGCTTCTTACCATTTAGGACCCTGAGACTATCTGTTGAAGCTGCCTGTTTCAGTGTTTGCTCTGCTTGCTCTCGTCGTTTAGTCTCAAATTCAAGTGCTTCCTGCAATTTCCTCTTTGCCTTCTTTTCCTTCTTTAGCCTTTTCTGAATTATTGCTGTGAAAGGAAAATAACATCAGTGCACTTCAGTTTGGATCTGAAACTTGGCTGCACGATGACCTATTAAGGGTCCTGAGAAACACTATAACTGAGATGTTCATATAAACCAATTAATCACACAATAACCAGTTAAATTACTTGAAATTTGTTGGAATCACCCTGGAAAATTCTAAATGCTACTGTTCTATATGACAGTATTGAAAACTGTATGTGGTATCAAGCAATGACTTTTTTTTTCTTTTTTTTTTAATAAACAGCTGAGAATCTGTGAATTTTCTAATCAGAAAACCTCAAAAACCAGCAATGGAATGTACTTTTGGAATCATCTGACGGAGATAAACCCCTGTCTCCGGAGGTGAGGGGGTTTTCAGAATTAATTTCACCATTTCTATTTCTCATAGCACAGTTAATAGACACACAGTGATGGAGCTCTTGCCTCTCTGCAGCTTCTCTTGCATAAGAAGGGGATCCATCTGCCTGGGTCCTGGGCAGCCCCCACCCTGCTTTGGTCCTCATTTCTTGGGGAAAGGCCCTGAGACTTCTAACTCCCCTCCAAGCTCTGCTTCCTGAAGCTATCTGACCTCTTGGTTCCTGGTCTCTTCCTCAAATTTATTTATTTTCCACATTTCCATTGTTTCTTTCCCTTTTCTCCTTTTTGCTTTCTGTTGGTGCCTGTCCCATCAGCCATCTAACCTTGAAGAACTCACAGCAAATCCTTTATTGTGCTGGATCCTCCAGTCAAGTAAATATTAATATGCTTTGTCAAACGTGAGGGAAAATGTTAGTAAATAAATGAGTATTTTGAAATAAAATTTAGGAAGTCCTTGTGTAGAAAAAATGTTCTTCAATTTCTTCATCTTATACTATTTAGGAAAAGGATGGCAAGTCCAGTATGGGACTTCATCACAATTTTCTTTTCTATGTTACCACTGACTTATAACCACAAAGGTAAGACTTGCAGGATCCCCGACTAAAGGAACATATTGCAAGTTATGCTCCTGATGGGAAAGGGTAAAGTCAACCAATTTTTCTATGTTAAAACCAAAGTGGACCTCTGAAGCAATCATGTAAGCTTGTAAAGGATAGCATTTTCTCCCCCACCACACCCTAACTGTTCTTATATAGCACATTTAGTGTTTTCATGGATGTGCATGTAAAAAGCTTTTTTGTCCTAAGATCTTCCAGGATAATCCTTTCCAGGAGATTCTGTTATTTTGACACTAACTAAAAAATTATCACTAAAGAATTCTTTATATGCAGCAGAAGAATTATCCTTACCAAACCCAGATACCAGGAACTGTTAGGTTTGCACATCAAGATCTATCTAGCCCTGTATCTCACTGCAAAGTAATCTCTGGTATATGCCTAGGAATGAATGCTGAAAAATACAAAAAAATACTTCCACCAGTTCATACTCCCCGGGGACAGTAGACAGTGATGGTGGTATCATTCACAAAATGCAAATAATGAAACTTTTAAAGGGATCTGTCATTGTTATTACTCTTTAATTCATATGCTGAGAAGAACAACCTTTTAGATGATCTTGTATATTTTGTGCTGCTATACAGAACTGTTCAGGCACAAAATTAACGTAAGCACATATCCTGTAGTCAGAATAACTGCATAATTTACATCCAAGACTTTGGAATTTTGGTTGTTTCTCATTTTGTACAACGCTAACTACTTAACGGGCTAATTAGCTGATACTATCAAAGAACATCTAGCATCTATACAAAGGCTAAACTAAATACATTTTGAATCATTGCATGGTTTTAATGTTTTCATTATAAGTACTTTGAAAGTGATTGCAATAAATGAGAAGGAAACATATGTTGCTTTCTGAATTAAAATGTCATCATGGCTGACACATTGTAGATGTGACTACAGCAGTCAGAGCCAGAATTAGCAAACCCTTACTGCGTAGCTGCTCACAGAAGAGATATTATCCTACTTTCACCAGTTGATGAGACACATCCTACAGCCTTAGGAATCACTAATTGGAAAATTTAAAAAGAAGGAAGGAAACAGTACAGTAAATAAGCAGCTCTGCAGAACATACAGTAGCAGCCGTGAATCCAACAGTCCATAAAAAAAGGCAAAAATACTCATCTATAGCCACTGAACAGATTTATATTTGACTTGCATTAACATGATGAGCAAAAGACAGATAGATGTTGCCTAATGCTGAAGATGCCCTTCACATGAAGGGTTTGACCTGTATGTGACACAGTGGCTTGTGTTTCTACGCTGTAGCTTTTAAGTGTTTTTCAGTATTTTCATATGGCATCTCTTCACTTAGCAGGGAAGCTGGTACATTTCTCCCATCTTGCTTATGCTTCCATTAAGACATGTAAACTTTCTTTAAGACAAGACACTTGCTATTTGAAAAACTAATAGTAGGTAAAGACCCCTATGCATTTTCCTTCCCTTAATTGAAGAATAAATTTTCACAATGATTACAACCTGGCCTTTTTTTTTCTCTCTTACTTCGATCTTTTTATTTGAAAGAATAATCCATACTTTTCTTTCTTTTATACAGAAGTATCCACTAGCAGAGATAGTCACCCTCATTATATTTGGCTTGCTGCATACCACCATTAACTGTTCAAATCCATTCCTCTTTGGTCTGACTGTTTTCCCAGTGCAAGATGGTCATTAGAGGGATGCATATACAAAAGCAGGTAATGCATCATGCTGAAAATAATATTGCCAATTATTTCAGTAACCTGGACACAATAAGAGACTATCCCATGTTTTGTTCTGACATACAACTTTGAGTGAAATTAATTTTGCTTACTTTTATCTTTTCAAAACACATTGTCTAGCACAGCCTTGTCAACCATGTGACCTCCAGAGTTAAAGGGAAGAGAAAGAAGTCTTCACAGTGCAATTGACCCCACCTACCTATCTGAAAACAGGGTATAAGAGTTTCTTTTTATTGTCCAGAAAGAGAACTTCTATTCATTAAAATGAGATGCTTAATTTGTAGATGGCAAAACTAAAGATCAGATGGGTTCCCCCTCAATCCTTGTCTGTTTAGCATGTGATTGTACAACTCTAAAAAGGAACATATATTTGAGCAGTTGTGAGAAAGTTGTGAAGACTAACCAAATTACTTTACTCTTTTACCAAATTAATTTAGAAGTGTAAGTAATATAATTGTATTGAGCAGAACGGACCAGTTGTGGACAAAGGGATGACTCACTGCACAGGTGTCATAATTGTTAACAGCAATTGTCTTTCAAAATATTTTTTCATAAGTTAAAAAAAGGGTAATTAATGACGTGATAGTCCTCTCCTTTAATGGGTCAAGGCATGAAACAGGATTACATTGTGTACTTACTGCCAGCATGTTAGTTTAAGGCACAATGACATTGGCAGTGAATCCAATTGTTCCTGGGATTCTCTGTTTAGGTGGTTACCAGAAAATTAAACTGGACAAGAAGAGACTTCTAACTCTAGCCCTGCAAAAATACACATCTGACTTGTCATGGTCTGAGTTAAACAGCAAGGGAGTTCCAGAGGTCTTGAAAAGTAATCAGGCACTATTAAAGGGTGAGACATTCAGAGACAGAGAGATGAACGCATAAAAAAAGATAGAAACATGCTCAAAATACAAATTGTTACTGCAAATCATTCCAAACTGCCTCACCTTCACCATCAATGTAATTACTTAAAAACATCTAACACGTACAGGTTTTACCTACCGTGGGCTGATGTTAATGCTACAAATGCTACTAATGCTTCTGCTTCATCAAGAAAAACCTTCACTGTTACTTCTACAAACATGTATTTTACCTACTATGCATTATAAAGAGCTCATATATTATCATTATATTTATTACATACAGTTTGCCTCAATATGCACTATAAGAACCAAAAAGAGTTCCTAAAAACTTGTAGATTCCTAAATTTGAAACAATCCTATTAAGTAGCTATCGCTTTTCCTAATGATCACGACCTACAAAGGTCTGTTACAGCACATAGGGTATTTATAATTGCTTTTGTATTACTGATGTAAGAATATTCAAGAAAATTGTTGAGAAAAGGGAGCATCCTTGCTCCAAGTCTCATGAAGACCCTATACAAAATTAGGCAGAACATCCTTCATTGCAGTCAGCTGAGACCTAACATGATTTAAGGGAGGTAAAATGTTGGTAAAACACAGGTGTTTGATAGAAAATTGTTTCTTAAGGAAATAAATAACAAGGTGTTTATGTCTGCTTAATCAAGGTACCTCTGTTCTTTTGCTCCACAGCCAACTGTTTTTCAAGTGTTTCCCTCAGTTCTCGTTCCCTGAAGAGTTCCATCTTCAGCTCTGTTTTCTCCAGTTGGACCTGTTTCTCTTGAGCTCTGGCATTGTCTATAGCAACCTTTAGTAGACCCTGTTCAAAGATAAAGTTGGATATTTGGAGAATGTTAGAACAGCTGACATGCTAACTACTGTTATTTTTCCTTGATAGTGATGTGATATTTTAGAAATAAAAAAAATTTTGTCACAGGATCAAAGTTACCTATTATCAGCAGCAATTTTTAACTGGAATTAACTTTTTAACAGGTGGACAAAAATCTGTAAAAAGATGGGAGTCAGCTTTTCTTAGAAAATGAGAACTCACCTGTGACTGTGCATATAACTCATGTGAAAAACATACAGGAATAGGTTTACTCTTCTTAAGAAAAATTGGCATTCTCACAGTCACATCATACACAGAATTCAATCTCTAGTCCAGCTCAAGCCAATGGAAATTAGCTTAAGGAGAAAGGCTCTTTTAAAGTCTTGCCTTCTTGCTCCTCATCCTTGTTAATTACTGTTAATTTCAAATATTTACATATATCAATAATGTTCCACGGACTATAGGTATATTGTGATAGTAAGGAAAGGACAGTCACAAAGCAGGAAAACATCTCTGTTTTAACAAGTCTGTTCCTTGATTTGTAGGATTATTATCTCACAGCAGAAAAACAAAACACAATCATCTCTTGATTTCTTGACCTGAGATGGTGGATACAAACTCTACCTTTCTTTCTGTTGTTAGTGCATCAGGAAATAAAAATTCAGATTATTTTAAGCTTCCTTTGAGAATTCCAACTTCAAAATTCCATCTTCTTTTGCAAGGAAATCGGATGAGCCCAGCACAGCTAACAGTGTATTATTAATAATATTAACGAGAGAGGACACTGAGACCAGGCATCAAAATATAAGGAGATATGGAATTGAAATAAATGAACATGCAAATATCCTTTTCCCTTTCCCAAAAGCCTGGCCCTCAGGGTCTTGGGTCTACACCCGAATCTCTCCTACTGAAGCTATCATAATAAAGTAGATAATGAAGTGTGGATATTCATATATGAACCTCCATGGAAACTAACTCTCCTACATCCTAGGCAAGACTCCTGATAACTTAACCCTAGAGATAATTTGACCCAACAGAGATTTAATTACTGATATAAAGCAAAACAATGCCAACTAAAGAGACAGACTACTACTCCCCAATGGTTTTGCTAGGGAAACATTCAGCTAACAGATATAAGCTTCACACTCAAGACTTGGTTTGAGCACTACAGACATAAAACCATGATTCCCCTCTCCCAAACAAACTTCCTTATCCCTCAGCCACACTTCCTAAATTGGATTCTGGGTTGCATGTTTTTTCACTTTTTTTTTTAAATATCTCCTAAAGAAGAATGGAAAAAAAAGCAAGTATAACGATATTTGAGAAACAGAAAAAATATTTTTGCGAGTGTTTTGTGAGTCTGCACATTTATCCCACTAGTCTTCCCAGTGTCAATGATTGGTATGAAATTTGTGTCCTTCAAAATCCTCTTTTAGTTCTGTTTTCAGAGTCCGTTATGTTCAGCGCTCCTCATCCTTCTTCTTAAACCATTGCCTCAAATCTTGTCATGTTCAGAGCTTAATGCTCTGCAGCTCTCTTATACTTCAATCTACTGAAGTCCACAGAAGCTGGAAGAACTCAACACCTTCTGACTGCAATGCCCAGATGGTCAGCAAAATGGTATACACTAAATAAGAGCTGAACCATGTTTGGAAATGTGGTAACAATGGTAACACAACAAATGTCCTCACAAATATGTTTAAAGTTTTAGCAGCTTTCTTTTGCTGTTGTAAAATAGCTAAATCACAAAGGTCTTTTGGGTTGAACGTTAAAGCTGAATGATTATTAGAGAAAAACAAAAAAAATTACCTAAAAAGCTCTAAGTACATATGTAAAGCAAAATACAATTTGAAATATTTGGGAAGTGTTTACAATCTATTTTTTGGAACTTCATCTTAATTTGAACTCTGTTCCTTTTCCATGGCCATATTCTCCTACATTTGGTGCATTTGAAGGAGTAAGAAACTGAAGTAGGACTTGCTCATCATTACCTGTTTCTGGCTTAAGCTTAAACTCTAGAGTGTTTTAATCTCCTCCTGTTCCTCACTTACTGGAACATGTGATTCATCCAAATCATAAATAAATCAGATTAGAGAAATTACATGAAAAGTATTTGTTGATGAAAAGTGTATTGTCTAGGAAGTTTAAAGCTGCAAACACTGTCTTCACAAATTCTTAAAATCCATCTTGTTTAACAATAAAATCAAGCCACTAAAGCAACTGCCATCTTTACTCAAATCAACTACATTCATGTACATGTTTCTTCTTCATCAGGAACAAACAATTAGTAACAAATGAAAGAGATCATTACATCAAGTGCCCTTTTAGATCACCCCAATTAAAACTTTAGTTTAGCTGTATTTTAATTCTAAGATACCAAATTCTAATTTTCTGCTCTGATTGCTCTTGTTGACTTATCTTTGAAAGATGTACTCTCGGTGCAAAGCCTAGAGATTATTTAGCAAGATGCCAATGTTGGCATCACTTAATGTGTTGATTGGTTGTATTATCAGTAGCGGTTTAAAATAAATTACTATTAAACTACTATTGTCCTTGGCTGAGAAAACACAATATTTTGGTGTTCTTTAAATATGAAACAATCAGTATGAATAAACATGGAGAATAACACTAGAGTGTAACACTGATGTAATTTTATATTAAGAATTGCTGCAAAGTAGGAAGCTGCTAAAAGAATATTACATTTTCTATTGAGTTTCTGCACCACACTTCCTCCCCCAGCCTTTCCTTTTTTTTATACTTGCTAACATAGCTAATGGTAATACATTACCTATTGCTGCTGATTATGTCTGAAAAATATTAGCTTTTTGGAGCCAAGATTCACTAGGGACTACTTATAAGCTACACAAAATTAAGTTTCATTTTTAGAAGTTAAATCAGTGCACATCAGTAGGCATCCAACGTGAAAAAAATCTGCACTAGAGCCAAACTGATGCATATCAAAAGTGCTGTTGCTGCCAATGACAGCACTAATGCAAAAATACTGAAAACATTAAATACCTCCTTTTATTCAGTGCAGAAGGGGCTGAGAAAAACTAAAAAAGTACTTCTAAAAAATCATTAGTGCCCCCTGGAACAGGAATAGCAATTTCAGAGTTGCATGAAATTCTATTAATTCTCCCGGTGGATCAACTGTAGAAGATTATACAAAATGCAGTATGTCCAACTTGTATCTGCTATGGCTAATCCTCTACCCTGATATTAAATCAATATGCTGCCAATGACAATGGGAAATGCAGTGCAACATGGGACATTAACAAAAAGAAAATATTTCTCTTTAGGGAAGGTCAGATGTTATGGAGGCTGGATAATGATAATTGTAGTGAACATGCTCAGGTTCCAGATTTGTTTTTAAAACAGTATAGCTCTATCTGGAGCCTGACTTTAAGCACAGCAGGCAATTCTTTTCAGTGTCTCTCTTAATTTTTATTTCAATTTAATGTCAAAAATGGATATTTTATTCTCTGGAAATTTATAGATAATTCTGATTTGTTTACTTTACTGTATTTGTTTTAGCATTTTCACTGACAAATCATTTAGAACTGTCCCAAACACAATGCTAAGATGATATATAATTTCTTCCCATTCTCTGATCAGAGAAGACCATCATATAAAGGCAGCCTCATGATCCTACAGAAACTAAACATACATCAAACCTCAACTCAGTCTTAAAACCAGTAATACTCATCACTATTTTTAAATTATGCAAATAATGTGTTGCCTACTTTGAAAAGGGTGGAGGGGAAGGTGGAGGGGAAGATGCAGCTCTTTCTAGCTGCATCTGTAAGTGTGTGTTCCACCTAATAGAATTTAGTTGGCTACACGTTTGCATGTGACATTAAAATGACCTTGCTAATTAGTTTGACAGTCTGTCTAGAAGATCATATCCTGTTTCCAACAATTGCCCACACTGAGTAAAAAAGGGAAACTAGAAGATCAGGGCATGCACATTAGGAAGTTTTTCTATTCAAAACTCCTGGCTTCCAGAGGGTTGCAGTTCAGGGCTTCTTTCTGCAGTATTAGCAATTCATGGTGAAACCACTTTCAAAAAACAGTGCTTCTCTTTTAATAAGGAAAATATATATAATTTGTATGCTGTCATCATTAAAAGCATCTAGTAAAAGGCTCTAGAACAAAAGAAAATATATACATACAATTCTAGTTAACTTCACATGTTAATTTTTGAATATCTGCTATTTATAACTGACTAGTGACTAAGTACTGTGAACAAGACAACACATCTCTAGAGATGACTCCTGAAAGACAACTTTTTTTAATATCTCAGATTGTATACTTTATCACAGATAAAGGCATATTACACAAGTATAAATGATATTTTCCATTAATACATTCTGTGAAAAATAAAATAATAAATAATTCTCTTTAAATTTAGCAAAGGATAGATAAAATAACATGAAACATGGGATTTTTTTACTTTATCCACTGTTTGCAGTGTTTTTCCCTTAGTATTTAGTGATAGACAGTAACAGTGCAGGAGACTCACAGCAATAAAGCTAGTAGTTTTCTTTGTTTTCAGAAGGGAATTTAGTTTGCAATGCTTATATATGCTTTTATTAATATCAACGGGAAACTTGTAAATTATTTCAGGTATATCTTTAAAAGTATTTAGCAATAAAAATGTGTCAATACAATACAGTCTTCGCAGAAAAATACAGCTATCACGGTGCAACTATATAAAACCCTTAGATATTAATGGAAATTCAGCTCAGGGACAGCAGAGATTCAGACTCTAAAAGCTTGAAAGAACATTCCTATTACCCAAGAATACTGTAGCATCATGAAAAGCCGTGGCTGTAACATACTTTGGCATAATCAGGCCATGACTCAAAAAGGTAAACTTATGTGAGGGGTATGGAGACATCTTTAGCCTTCTCATTAGCACATACACAGCCTTTTGCTGTGACTCACTTTCCCCCACCCTTCATCCTCCCTGCAACTGTGCTTAGACTTCCAGCATTTAATCCAGAAGAAATCTACAAATACCCTTTGTGAAAAAACAGACATATCACTTATTTGAGTTCTCCGGGGAAATTTATTTTCTTTTCCTTTTAGATGTGCAGCTATAAATCCAAATTAGAAAATATATTCCCAATCTTATTCTGTTTTAAATGAGTCTATTTGCTTAATTATATATTTTTAGAGTTTATTTTTTGTATTTCAGCAGTCCCCAGCAAGAACAACACTGGTTATTTCAGGTATTGTGTATTGACATTATCTCCTCTGTAAATGTACAAATAATTAAACATTGTACTTTGCTTAAAGAAATATTTATGGAGAAGTAAAAATAACCCCATATATGTGGCATACAGAAAGACATACTGGTGACAGCAGAGGCAAATGGGCTAGTTTAATATTTGCCTAAAATTATGAATTTGATCGGAGCTATCCATTTAATTTTAGTATAGATGGAAGAAAGAGACTCACTTTTGCTCAGAGGTCACTTCTAAAAAATTATTCATACTACTAAAACAGAATTACAGTTAGGCAACAAGTTCAGCTGAGCTCATCAGCATCTGCAGGACTTCAAGCAAATTTATTTTCAAATAACAAAATTATTAGAAATTTTTCTCACATACCCAAAAAGCACTGTTCCAATGACAAGACTTAGGATCCTTTTTACCCTGTCAGAGGTCAAAATTAGAGCTCCTAGCACCCATATGACACCCTAATCCTGTTCTAAGTCTGTATTATTCTGATCCTCCAGGTCTTGCACCACAGAAGGGGATCATGGCAGAGACATCCACTGCCAGGTCCATGCACTTTGGTGCAGCCAGAAGCTCCTTGCCTGTATATTCCTGTGATCATCACATCCTGAAAGTGTGGGCTACCTCCAGTGCAGTATGTGGTATGCTGTGGGTGCTCCCCAGAGCCATGACCTAACAGAAAATGCAGACTTGCACTTCACAAGCAGACATACACCCTTTCAGTGAAAGGACACATGCCTATTTTCAGCATGAAAAAGGAGCAGTGTTTACCAAATCCACTCATGAAGCCATTGGCAATCTATTTGAGGAAGTCAGACCTGCTCCACTGCTGCAGCAAGAGAACAGTGAGGGATCACACTACTCCACCTCCCCATGGAAACCACATCTCTACTGAAAGGGATGCAAAACACATCCAGTCCAAAGGGCAGCAAGGAGCCACTGGCTCAGTGAAAAGAGTCGTTCTAATTCAGGTAATAAATGCATCATGGGTTTCATGTATGGTTTATACACTTTCTAGCAAAGTCACAAATTCCAGTGCAATCAGGGACCATGGTAAAGAATTGCCTCTTTCCACAGATGCCATCAACAAATTTGAACTTGTAATCAAATACCTAAAACTCTGTTCTGGAAGTGCCAGCATCCCAGTATCTAACTCATTTGTGGACGTGGGGTAACCCCCTCTCATTGCAATAGCAATGAAATAGCAATAATAGGAAACCATTTTAAATGACATTGATTAACTAAATTGCCACTATTGTCCATGTGATATTGTAATATACTCTGCTGCTCTTAAAAGTCAACTTTTCCTACACAGATGGGAAAATCTGTGTAATTTTATTTATTTTTTTATTTTATAAAGCAGATTTCTAATGTTGTCCTTATAAAACACCTGGAGCAAGGGAGAGGGAGGGAAAGGCCTTTCATATACTGTTATGAAAGGATTACTAGAAATCTGTCAAAACTATGTATTGTGATGTGGGGACATACTGAAAAAATCCAGAAGGACTTATGTCCCACCACTTTCCACTAATAGATGATTTGTCATGATATAGAATCCCAAGGTACAGAGCAGGATGTTCAAAAGCACTACAAGAGAAGGCATAAAAAAGTTTCTGGTTTGTTTATGATGTTGTCTTTTATCTTTTCTTTCCAGGTAAGATTAGAATATTTTAAAAAAAATGTAACGACTGAATTTCACATTCACATTTTCTGTAAAACAAAACTGAATGCATTCTTGGCAAATTAATCCTGGTCATTTATCTTGAAGTAGTGCAGCACCCTCATATTCAATCACGAGATTAGCTAACCTGTTGATGCTGAATGCTTTGCTCATTAGGTTGCTGTCTAGAGACACTGAGTGCAAACATTTGTCAAAATAATTACTAAGAACTTTTCTGTACATGTACGCACAGCTAAAAATTTACTAACTGTATTTCTGCTTTAAGAAAAAAAATACAATCTTCACAGATTGCAGCAGATATGTTACAAGAGCGCTGCTATCGAGTTATCTTGGTTCATGGTTTAATTATTTAAGATGCTACGTCTCAGAATTGCAAAAAGTAATCATAAATATGCTTTTTCAGACCAGGCAGAGATAGTAATATTTACTTCTTAAATAGCAGTATATTTCCATTATTAGACCTCAAAACACAACTAATGAATGGCTCATATACCTTTCATAAAACAATTTTGAAGTGCCATAAATTTTAATGAGATTGCTTCAGACAGTAAAGTGAGCAGGATTTGGCCCTGCCACGTCATATCCTTTCTTTGCTGGATAGAATACAATTGATTTTATGTGTTTGCAGGAATGAGTAGAAAATATATGGTGACAAATTGGAAGTTGGTAGCTGCCCAGACAAGGCTTC
Source organism: Haemorhous mexicanus (assembly GCF_027477595.1). NCBI lineage: Eukaryota > Metazoa > Chordata > Aves > Passeriformes > Fringillidae > Haemorhous > Haemorhous mexicanus. The sequence goes on from NC_082342.1 coordinate 69,938,432, forward strand.
TCTGGAATATGCAATATGGCTGCATTATTTCTGGCACTATCATTTTGCTTCTGCATGCCATATCCAACCATATTGTTGCAAAATTTGCATATGGAGAGGACAAGATAACTGAATTCGTCGACAAAAAAAAATTCGTAATTTTAATATGAAACACTGACAACTTGGCTTCAAGCTATACATAGTGTATACTATAAATAATATTTGAACACTGCTTTACTGTACACACAAGAGACATTGTGACTACCAAACAGGAAATCTGTGTAAAATTTGGTAATACCCTTTGAAGCCTACTCTTTGAAGACAATACTTTAAGTGAAATGAGCTCATTCATAAGTGCTTTTTGTAAATGCTTTTATGAGAGACACATTTCAAATAGCTTTAAATATCATTTCCACCATGCCACTCTAGCAATTTGAAATAACTATTTATTAAAGAACTCTTTCTCTATTTAGTAAATGAGATTAAGTTAAACAGTAAGATACATTTCATTAGCCTGTAATAAAAAGAGCATTGAAGACAAATGTTGTTAAACACACCAATGTAATTCACATTGAATTTTCTGCTGCGGTTTAATATACAATCTGTATTTTTATGTACTGTATCTGACAGCTTCTAAATTCATTTGTTTGCTGTGGTTCCTTTAAAACCTAAATTACAGGAAAGTTTCAGTAAATTAGTTGATCCAAATAATCTTAGGAACTGATTAAGCTAGAATGGTTTTATTAATTTAGACAAAACTGGCTCCTCTCCATCCTTTTAAGCCGATCTACAAAAAGGCCTACCTGGATGTTAGTCAGAAGGGTCTCTATGGAGGACAATCCATCAGGGAATAGAAAAGGAGATGGAAAACCCGGAGGTAGTGGTTGCCCATGCCCAGCTAGAGAAAGTTTGTCAAGGCTGTCTCTTGCGGTTGGTGTGGAGAGCGGGGTCTCATCTGTATGTGATTGAAACAAAAATATAGAACAAGTTACGCTTGTCTGTTTTTATTAGACCTCAGTAATGGCTTCCCTAGTGGTTTCCAGAACATTTATTGCAAATTGGTTCCTGCTATCAGGAGAAAATGCTTTCTGCTGAATTTTCTTTAATGAAAAAGCTGTGGAGATACAACAAGATAACATTAATGAGTAACTTTATAAGCCTTTTAAATGCAGTCTCTAATGAGACTGAGTTTACAGTGCCATAGAATCTTTTTAAAACAAATATTATCTCACATATACTTGTGATAATATATTCAGGCTGACTTTATGGGCACCTTCCCAATTATCTCATTTTAGTTTGTGTTCTATTTGGATTGACAATAGAATATTTTCTAGCATGACATATATTTTGTATATGAGAAGTATTTGAATACGAGGCTTCCCATACAATTAACCCTTCCCACTCTTAATGGTTTCACTTACAGCTCAGAAGATTTTGCAACACCAAGAAAAGCTCTTCAATACATTTTTCATCAAGAAAATACACCTGATTGCCACAATTAAAACATGCTCTAAACAGTACATGAAATTACCAGCACAGTAACAATCACTGGCCTAATTTTTTTTTAAGCATGGACATCTTCTAACAATTAGTGCTGAGCTCCTTAGTGGGGGATCTTTGTAAAAATCAGATCTGATCACTTGTGACACCACAATGGGAAAAAACTTGCACAGCTTGAAGACTTCTAAGATTAAAGTTTCACAGATAATCTGTGAACAGATTAAGAAGTGTTGAAAAAAAAAAAAACCAAACCCAAAATTAATAGAAACTTCAATAACCTCATTTGTGGGTTTTTAAAATTTTTTTAATTTTTTTTTTTTTTTTTTTTTTTTTTTTTTTTTTTTTTTTTTTTTTACTTTCTGGAATATTTTTAGGCTACAGTTGATATGATATAGAAATTTAGGTCAATTTCTTTGCACCAGATGTTAATCTGAACTCTTCAAAAGGAAAACTATCTATACACATATATATATAGATACACATATCTATACATGCTCTTCTTACCAAGGGCTCATTCATTAACAGACACATATTGATGTATCTCAGTACAATGCAAGGACATCAGAATGTGCCCCAGGTTTCATGCAGATTCTGCACAGCTGTATGACTACAAAGGAGTTTGTCAGACTCACTTTCTTCCATTTTGGCTTTACCATGGTAAGTTATACACCTTTTGGGGTAGTCAAATTTCTCTTTATTTATTTATTTAATTATAGTTTCAATAATGGATGTACTTCTCTATTTACTTTATCAGGTACATTACAATTGCATCTGAAAGTTGATCCTAGTTGCCTAAAAAGAGCTCTCTCGGACTGAATGCAGTATTTTCTTAAATGGACATAGTCTAGGACCATGAAAATTGAAATCTGCAGTAACAAAAAGTTAGAGTGTTGATGACCACAGGATGGGCCACTCATAACTCAAATTCCCAGTGCATTCCAACTGTCCCCATCACCATTCCTAGAGATGGAAGCAACCTCTATTAACCACACTCAGGTGCAGATTTCTTGTCCCATCTCCTCATCAGCTCTGTCACGCTGGCCAGCATTTACAGTGCTAAAGTAATAGCTTTTCCTACCATGTCCTTCCATAGAACTACCCAAACAGGCATTTGGACATCTGCTGCTGGGCTGGTACCACTCAGATCTTTTATAGCCAGTGGAAAGAAGCAGATGCCACTTCAAGGTTCATCTGAACTCCCACAGGCATCTACTGCAGGAAGAAGCAAATCTTCCTCTAGAAGATTTCTGCCTGTTGACTGTAAGAGAAACCTAAGATGACCACCTCAGATGGAAAGATCTGCTCTTGGGGAGATCCTATACTGGCTGCTGCTCTTCCAACTTCCCTGTGGCTCAGGCTGAGGATGGACTACACAAGGACTAAGATTGTTCCTTATGCCCTGTTTGTCACAATTCACACCACAATTACTGCTTTCTCATAAAGTCCTCATTCAAAAGCTTTCTAAGTTGAGGTTACTGAAAAGAATTAATGTTGACCAAGGAAAGCTTCAGACCTTTCAGATCATAATGGATTTTTTCAGCTATATTTAAATTTTCCAGTCATGTTACAGTGCTCAGCAAAAACTGGCTCTAGATCTCTGAACCATTTCCTTTCTACCTTACTGAGATTCAAAGCAGGCTCTGAAAAACGTACTATGTGGATGTATCCTCTGTACTCATGCTACCCCACAGCAGCATGAATAGCTCTATAGTAATTTTGTAGTAACATACTAAAATCTGGCTCTAAATAGAAGTGTTTTCTTTCCAATTTTAAAATACTATAGAAATATTCACCACATCATTACAAAAAATGAATGATATAATATATATTATTTTATTATTATATTATATTCCTGGTATTGAAAACTAGCTTAGCTCAACTTCTCCACTCCTATTCTAGTGTGAAGAATCATTAGCAAATGGTTTACTCCAAACCGCTGCCAGAATTGTTATGCTTTCATTAATCAAAAGTAATAAGCCAAAACTTAAACAAAACTAGTTAGACAATATATTTATAAACAGTCCGTAGTATTATTTTGTGGCTGAAAATTTTTTTCCTCTAGTGAAAATATGGCTTCCCCAAATGATTTTTACCCAAAATTAAGAAACAAAAAAATTTAAAATAAAAGGAAAAAAAAGCACCTCTTCCATGCTCCTCTTCCATCCCTAAGTGTTTTTGGGTAGAGATTTCTTTGTATCAGTAGTTGCAGTGAAGGTATTGCTCTTGCATGATACAGCAGGAAAGAGTCGAATCACTAGTATGCATGGTGAAGCTGATTCATGTAAATGAGAAAGGAAACTGAAAAGACATCATTTTCCTCTAGGTTTGCCAGGAAAATGGATCAATGACTTCCTACTTTCTAAGACTACTTGGACTCTTACTGATATTTCAGGTCTCAAATTGTCAAAATATTTTAAGATATACTAGATAAAACTGACCCACTTAAAAATTCTGTAAGCCTTAATTAACTCAAAAACTGCTCTTCCATGCAATGGCTGAGATACAGAGAGCTCCTAACACAGACCTTGTAATATAATTTAGGCAAGAGATCAATTTTTTTACTATATTACTACTTTGCAATTTATTTAATGTTATGCTTGCTGTACTCTGTGCATGCTCAACATATGAAGTTTGCAAAGATTTTTTAAGGTTTTGCAATAGGCAAAGAAACTCAAAAAATAGTAGAATGATATGAATTCAAAGTAACATCCAAACCATAATGTTATAATAAATAACAGAAACAAATTTACGCTGAAGGGTAGGACTAGAGAAATGAACTTACTCTGAACTTGTTTTAATGAAATACCAACTCAGAAAAAAAAAGTCAGACTAATGTGACTGTGTTTTCTTGATGTCCCATGTGAAATAAACTTTGAGTGTGAGCATGTTTGAAACAGAGCAAATGTACATATTATACACAGGAAGCGTGGATATTTGTGGATGTGAGATAAGCAATGATTGAGGGAATCTTAAAAAAATGCATTTTTAGGAAAAACCACACAGTAAACACAGCCAATTAAAACATACCACATATCTTAGTAGCAAAATAATATGACCTCTTGTTTTTAAAAAAATTAAAAATACTTAATTCCTGCAAAAGTCCTCTTTTCTCTAAGGGATGAGATATCTTTTGTTTCCAAATAATCATTAGCCTAACATCTCTTAAACTGCTGCAAAGGAACTACTAATGCTCCTCTTTCACTACTAGCAGAGCAATGCTGCAAAATGATGAGCCCTTGCTGGGAAACAGAGATTTGGTATTTTCAGTCTAAACACATCAAAGGAAGTGTTAGAAGAGAAGTCAGGGCAAAAGGGGAAATAGGGTCAATCTACAACTCCATTGTCAGAGTGGGGAGCACAACAATGAAAAGAAAGGAGGGGGAAAAAAGAAAGAACAAGGCAGAACAAAGAAGTATCCCGGCCTGCCTTGGTTTGTGCTGGGAACTGAGATGTTATAAATTAACAAATAAACAAGGATAGGACAAGCTGTTACCCAATCCTCTACAGTATCCAGGCAGAGATGAATATGTGTCTTGACATATGAACTAAATCACCATAACAGGCAAGTCTGAATGCGACACGTATCTTTAAAATATTTGTAAATGCTACAACCACTCCATCCATTGTTCCTCAGTTTCCAAAATTCACCTGGTTTTGTTCAAACCAGTTTTTATCTGTAAACAGCAGCTGGTTTGGGCCAAATATAACAAACATATTTCACTCTATTTGGTTTGTTGCCATTCTATTTTATTCTTTTACCAGATAACATGGAAACAGACATCCTGGAAGCTGTGACAGCTATTTAAACAATAATAGATGAATAGAGGTAGCCATTCTCTTGTCTTTGTTCTTAAAAGCAAGTAGGATAAGTTCAGACCAGTCACCAATCAAACTGGAAAATATTGATATTGCCAGGATTTGAAAGCAAGCAATAATAGTTCGCTGAAAAAATACTATACAGATTACTGCCATTCTGTAATCATGTCATGCTTTTTTTGCAATGCATCTTGAGGCTTTCTGTTCTCTGCAAAATATTCCACATAGATTTGTTCCTAACACAGGCTCACACTTACCATTTGAATGATGAAAGAGGATTCTGCTTCCACTTTTTATTACCATAAATCTGGTGCATATTCTTTTTCTACATTGTGGAAACAATTTATTCCATTTGGCTTAGTATTATTTTGGTTTATGTTGTCAAACACTCTTTAGTACAAAGCTTTATATTTCACCTTCGTCCCTGTTAGAGGTTTCAAGTGTGAGAAACTTTTCCGTTTTAATTGATCCATAACTCCTGATTTATATTATAGCAAAAGAACAAGGGGTCCCATATTATCAACTAAAATATTTAATCATTTCAGGCAGATAAAAACAAAGAAAGAAATGAACAAATAAATAAAATCCTCTTGACCAGTTCCCATACAATTTGGCTGCTTTATAGATTTGGTCATTCAAGGTTAACCCCACATGTAACTGGGGGCAATGCAAGATGACTGTGAAGGATGTTACCAGCTATAAAAGGAAGGTACTGAAACTCTTATAAAACTCATATAAATATATCAGAAGAGTTATATGTATATATATTTTATAAGAGTTACATATATAGATATATATCCTTTTACTTTATTTTTTTTAAATCTACAATTTATTTACTTCTTTTTATACAAACAACAGTTCTCGAGGACATCCAAATATTCTGAAATTAAAACATTTGCAACTGTGGCAGCTGGAAATCAGGAAGGAATATCAAATATTCAAATAGGCTGACTGACTGGGTAATGTTTCTGTAACACTTCAAAGAGGCTGGTGCTCTCACGGTAAATAATACCATTGCAAATGCTGTCTACTGAGTTCTGATTCTTGGATTGGCATGTTTGCCTAAGGACTTTGGGAGTAGCAGCTCTCTAATAACGAAATATGACTAAAAATTAATAACCTACATGGAAAGAATCACAGCTATTAAGTTTCTCAAATGTCTGTGTTACACAAATTGGCTTTGCACATGATACAGTTGCATATATTTGTGCAAGGAGGTCTTACAGAACCCATCCATATTTGTAGCAAGTCTGCCATTGTGGACCATTTTCCCAAGTGGCATGGCTTCCAAATATGCACACCTTCACTTGATGTAAAGAACCACACAGGAATAAAAGGACATAAGAGCTTCGTTTTACAAGTTCACTTTGGAGGTGGGTTCAGATGCAGGACTTTCCTGCCAACAGTAAGACTCGTATTTCCTGACAGTTCTCTGAGATTTTAACCACTAAAAACTTTATGTGCTAACTGGATGCTCTTCCGTTGTGGAAAAAAAATTCAATAAATAAATTTCCAGTATTTCTTTAATCCTTCCAAAGAACATGCAGATCTACAGATGATCTCTACACATCATTCTTCACTGCTGCACAGGATCATTAAGCATACTGCAGTTGGAGTTGCCTCCATAATGGCAAATTAGAGGCAGATGGAGAATCACTTCTTGAACAAAACTTTTGGGATCAATCTATCTCCAAGGTTTACTGGTAGCACTTCTATGCTGATACCTTGTAAGTCAACTTACCTATAAGCATAGGGGGGGTGGCGGGGGGAAGGACTGTATTACTGGCTGGAATAAGGATATAGAGGGTTGGAAATAGAGAGAACTTTAAAAAAGGCTAGGAGTAATCAATAAGTGAGGAAAGATAAAGTTGAGAATATAGGGAAGGACACTCACAGTGTCCTTCACTATCATTCCTTTCTAAACACTTTAGAAAGGAATAAAAAGAGTGGGATTATGAGGTGAAGGAGGGAAGAAGAAAGACTGCCCAGGAGCAAGAAATTTATATTGACTCAACAAGAAAAAAACAAAACAGCTAAACTGTTGTTTTTCACATACAACAGATTTTGCAGAAATAATTCTTGTGGTATTTCAAGAATTTTTGTTGAATGTAAGTGACATTTACAGCTGTCAAAGCAAATATATAAACCACATTCTCTAAAGATCGCATATTTTAATTTGTTAAGGAATTATGGGTATAGCATCACTAAAAATGAACGGAAAGAGCCGGCAATATATATTCAAAAAGCAAAAATGTAATTAGTGGTGATGTTCCAGCTGTGAGGATTTCTTCAGGCTTTTTGGACTAGATCAAGTTGAGTTTATTCTTCATTTTACATGTCCCTAGGAGGGCCTCAGAGTCAATCAGCACAACTTATCTAATTTTCTCTTTCAATAAAAGGATTATTTTAATAACCTTTATCTTATTTTGCAGCCTATTACTGATTAGGGCTGGGTCAAGCAGTATTGGCTTATTTATTTATTCTAAGGATTTCATAATATTCTAGAATAAATGATCATTCCTATTTTTAAACAAACATATTTTGCTATAGAATGGAATGTTAAAATGCCAGTGGTATTTCTGTTCTGTGTACTTTGGCATCATAACACATAACACGCAAAACAAAATTACACGGTCTCTGTCCCCATAATAAAAAGTATCCTGTTTACTCACAGATTTTTTTTTTCACACAATTTTTTAAAGTGCCTTGAATTATCAGGAAAAAAGAAGGAATGGGATAGTCAGGGATGATACTGTATATACCATAAAACACATATAACTTCAACACCTGACAGTAACACTCATTAACTCTTAAGAAATTAAGAATTTAACTCTAAATTCCTAAAGATGAAATTATTGTTAAAAGATGAAATGGTTGTTAAAAAGCTATTCTAAATATTTTTATTACATTTTAGTAATATATTAGTATAAAAAGAAGGCACTTTATAATTTTATGACCTGCAGTTTTTAATTGTAAGAACTATGCCTATTATTTCTTTTTTAAAGATCCTTACAGGATACTGGCCAGAACTAGATGCAGAGTAAGGCCATCTGTGCTTTGGGTGCTGAAAAAATATATCTGTATTTTACTGGTTCATGTCAAACATCCCAATTAGTACTCTGCTGACTCCACTCCATCAGCCAGGCAACACTGAGTGCTAAAAAGGATGTGTCTTGGCTTTGTAGCAATTCTATGGGAACTGCTTAGATGCTTATATGTGCACAGAGGGTTCTGCAAATGGGTTTCCCTATAGGTTCACAAGAGTCCTTCTCAGCTTCTTCCAAAGTTGCTTCCAAATTGAGGGGTGACCATGATCATCTATGCAGCAAAGGGATATTTGGTTAGGAAATCAAGCCCCAACATTCACAAAACCAGCTATTTAATTTCTTTATTGTGCCGGCTCAGAAGCTGTCTCCCTGATCATATATCCAGCTTTCCTAATACATGCGGAATCAAATGATCAAGCCAAGTATTTTCAGTCTAAGCTAAATTCCTGATTAGCATCAAACTTCAAATTAGGGACTGGACTTTAGGACTGCATGATGAACGTAGACTAAACTGCACATTTTCAAAATTATGGACATAAATATGCACTTCTCAACTGATACAAGCAATCCACAAGGCAATGCATCCACAGTATGCATACTTTTTTTTGTGCTGCCCATTCCTCCCTGTAAATGCCTCCATATGGCTACTGCAAAACGCAGAAAAAAAACATTATAGACAATATAACAATTGCATTTTGCTAGATTTTATTGGATCATTTCAAGAGCCACATGATTTGTATTAATAATCCTCCGGACATGTTTCATGAAAGTTGAAAAGCATCTATTATTTGGGGATTTAAAGTGATTTAAAAATAAGGAATATCAACAATATTAGCATTTTTTTCATTGTCATCTAAAATAACAGCACTCCTCTTTTGTAAGTGTAGCAGTAGTAAGAAGGGAGTTTTTGATAAGAGCACAGCTGGTAACTTGTAATTCTCTGAAGATGAAGGGTTTATGTTAATACCTGGAACTGCATTACATTCACACTATTTTCCTTGGTCTATGTTCAGTTAATAATTCTAATATTCATTCTCTTCAGGAAAAAAACCAAAAAGCCAGTGTTTTCAAGCAATCCATATCTAGCCATGTTGCAATTATGGGGGCCTGAGTATTAATGCTCCTGCTACCTTGTCACAAGGCACATGTTCTTGGTAATCTGCTGACAGCATGAATCAGATGCCCAAAAAGAAAATGAATCTATGGTAATGTGTCTGAGCAACACTCATCAGCTGTCATTCATTCAGTAACTCATAACCTGTCCCATACCCTCATCCCCAGAGTGCTGGCAAGCAGATGAAGTTGACCAAGCATGCTTGGCATCTGGTATAAAGCGGTAGCACAGAAGTCAGCAGTACTGCATTTCACAAATAAATTGTCAGAGAAGTTCAACAGAGAAAGCAAAAGAGGTTTAAACACCTCTCATTTATGGCAACTTATACTGCTCATCTGTTCAGCAGAAAAATGTTTATCTGGTCAGAACATGTAAAACTGGATATATTGATTAATGTAACTTCTTTGTTTAACTGAATATTCATGTTCATACAGAATACTGTCATGCTTCTTTTTATGAAAATTAGAAAATCTCATCTTTTGATAAATATATAAAATGTCCAGGGACACTGTTTTTTGCAGAAACACAGTATTTAAAAACATATGTACTCATGTTCTCTTCATTTTCCTGCAAGATCCTATTAACTGCCCATGATTTTAATAACATCTTTAACAAAAGGTATTCTAGCAACTACCTCTAATATTTGGACTTATAACACAAGGACCAGTGAATAAGACGACCAGCCTAAAATGCACAACAAGACAGAAACATATTAAGGAAAGCTGTTCCTGAGCTTTTGCCTTGCCAAAATTGCTTCCCTGGATGTATTAGTGCCAAAGATGTCAGGAAAATAAAATAATCAGGAACCAGATCAGATGGACTCAGCTGACACAGCTGTACGGGGCTACTGGGCAATAGGTTCAGGAATTTGTGAACATACAGTGAAAAGCTTCAAATGCTCTGGAAATGCAGGGGAAGGAGCCATGCTTTGAAAACAAAATACTGAAGGGATTGTGCTGGTCCAGCCCTGCAGTCAGACTTCTGAGAGGTTAAAGGAACAGGTGTTCTACCATCAGTAGTTCAGTGGAGTGTCCAATGTTTGCCTGAGCACACAAATGGCAGCACATACTTTTTACAGAAATATGTGATCTAGTAACTCCAGGTCTTAACTCTCTTCACACCTAATACACCAAGCGTTACTGAAAACAAAAGGGTGTGAAGCACCCTATTTTGACAAACTCTCACCAGGAAGGGTACAAAAGGAGTGAGCTGTCTCAATATCATGAAGCAGGGTAACACAGAGGCTTCCTTATTTTTGCAGCTGAAACACCGACATTTGCATAAAGTAGTATATTTAACTCATTTTTTCCAAATTACTACACAATATTTTTTGTAGCAGATATAATAAACACCCTTAATGCTTCTATCTATGGAATGGTTCCAGTAACTCAGATGCAAATGTTGTAGACAATAATCGATGTACACAGTTTGGATTATATGGTTATGATATCCTAATAGAAATTTGGCTGTCTGCCTATGGGAATTCAATATGAGCTTCATAGTTTACAGCATCAGAAACAGTCCTTTACAATATTATAGCCACATTTCTCAAACCATTGGCTATACATTATACCCTAATATCTGATTTCCACAGAAATCCATAATAATAAACAAACAAAACTCCTAAACCCCAGAGTGCTTAGAAACAAAATTCAGAATGAAAAGGCAAGCATTTTCACTTCTGATATGATTTCTCTTGCAATTCATTCATCAAACATCTGCAACAAGCTGCCAGAACATGTCCATTAGTGAGATTTCTGTGGCATTCACTAGCTTGATGCTCACTGATAGAATAATGTAGAAGTTCTATCTCAAATGTTTTCTGCTCCATTTCAGGCATCCACTTTAAAGTGAGATTTGGCCTGCATGTGTTTTCATGTCTTGGAATATGTAATTTATGTTAATATATCAGAATACATATTAGAGAACGCCAAAAAAAATCCTTTATGTATTTATGCATTATGAGTCACATTCAGCACTGATTTAAGAAGATAAAAAATAGTTTGAAGTCATCATGTTACATGGATCAGTTTGGTTTACATTAAATACAGAAAATTAAAGTATCCTACACAGCAAGCACGCCATACGCTTGCCAGTAAATTAAAATCTTTTTTTGGATCCAGTTTAAAACCTTCATGCAAATTAAATATTTTGTTCAGTCTTTTATCTTCATCATATCATAATATCAAGGAAATATGCTTTGCATCTCCACTATAGGGCCAGCTCCTCTTACTAATTTTGTTTCAAAACTTCTGTAACTGTTTAAATGTTTATGCTGATAATGCAATTGAAAAATTCTTTACTTTAATCCTGAAGCAATTATAAATGTTATGTAACAGAAACAAAACACAAATCCCAAGAGTGGTTCAAAGGTTCTCTAAGACTTTACAAAAATTTATGTATGTGATAACTGCAAATAAACAAAACAGAAATCAAAAGATCTTTAGCATTATTGTATTGTGAAAGCAGTTACTGCCTAAACAAACTGAAACAGCACAAGCTTTATTATCTCAACCTGATGATATCATTATATATTTAAGGATAATACTTTTATTCTGCATCGCAATAACAGGTTGGCTTTTAGCCTGTCTAGTAAAAAAAGGCAAGAGCCACATCAGGAAATGACCACCCTGCATGGTTTTGTGAACTCCAGCACCTAGATGATTGAGACAGCCAATTTAGTGATTTTTTTTGTTCAGATTTTGAAAAGGAAGTCAGTGCTACTGGTGAAAGCTGGTTGTGTACCAAATTCTAATACAATTACAAAATATTTAGCACAATGAGTTCAAAAGATAAAATCCAAATCCTTTATTTTCACGATCACTGAAAATTTGTCTTTGTCTTCTCTTTGTCCTAGCTGCTCCATAACTCAGCTAATTCTTCTGCTTCCTGCACTTTCTTCTTACCTCTCAAACACTTTCCTCAGTAGCACTGATTGATTCTCAAATGTCTTTGTTTCAGTAGCTTCTTCCCCTTTCAAGATATGAAGAAATTAGTTTACTTGTTGAAATTGCATGACCAGACAAGAAAAAAATACAATTAGAGAAAAGGAAAAGATTGTGACAGAAATCTGAAGGGACAAGCCAGCCTATATTACCTCTCTGTTTACAGAATAAAACAGATCTTGACTTCTTTCCTCCTTATTCATTCTCACACATAAAACTCATTTTCTCATATAAAACTGTGAAAACAAGATCGGAATGATTATTAAAACAGGTAAGAAAAAAGAAAATAAGATCTTAAAAATAAATCTTTAATTTATACTCTTTTTTTACTGTATTTTGATAAAGTCATAGCTGAAGTGGTCCTGATCTGATGTTTGCTTTTTTTGCCAAAAAACCCCAACCCAACCAACCAATCAATCAACAAAACTAAAGAAAATATAGATATGTTTGCATGGGAACATGCAAACATGTAGGAAGGTTCAACATTAGGTCCAGTGGTTTGAAAGATTTTTCTATGCTACTTTGTCTTTTGTCTATGAAAGAAGACACCACTGTGTAACACCACACTCTTGACAGAGGGACTAAAGTTGAATCAATGATCTTATTCTATGCTTAATTTCAATTCCTCAATAAGAGTACAGAAGACATTTCTAAGTCCAGGACTTGCCTCACAACTCTTGCACAGTGTGCTAAATTTGTTTTTCAGGTTAAGAACGGGAGGGAAAAGAAACCCAGGGGAACATATTCAGAGAAACTGCTTTAACCCTATCACTATTTTTGGATGTTCTGTCTTTGTACAGCATTAAGGGTGGCATTGTACAGTCCCATTATACAGCAGATGTTAAATGCTAAGTAAAAAGTCAGTTGTAAATGATTGATTGTCCTCTTTACTATTTCAAAATAAGCCCTGATTATTTATATAGTTTTGGTCACTGCCTGAAAGCATTATATAAACCTAAACAATTGATCCATTTTTCAATGGCTTTTGTGTGTAATGTATTATGTATGTTTTTACATTCTTCTGTGTAAAAGGCCCTGGTGTACAAGAAATGTTTAGAGTTTTGAGTGCTCCACCCAGTCCATATGGTAGGTTTGCTCTGTGTGTGAAACCTACCTTTTTCCACCAGGTCCATATGGCAGGCTTAAGCTAGCCAGGGCCTTCTATCCTCCATAGGGGCCATATGGCAAAGAGAGCTCAGTGAACATTCATTGACCTTCTATTAATATTTTACATTTCTCTAGCACATGCAGACATATATGAACTGATCAGATTGAGAAAAGAGTTGGGTCCTGAAACTTCTTTAGTCACAGAACCAATACACCTATGACAACAGGGTAATAGATGCACAATCTTTTGTTTCCAGTTTTATTAAAAACCTGAGAAGTTGAATGTAAAATTTATCAAATTATTTGATAAACTCATCTAATACTTTTAAATATTTTGACAGAGTATTATTTAATTATGTTAACAAACTGGTACACATTAATACTGACATTTTACTACTAGGTTTTAATAATACTTTACCAGAATGGAACCAACTCCCTTGAACCCACCTACTAACAAAGGATGCATGAAAGTAATGAAAGTATTTATTTAAATATTCAGCTCTGTGCTGCCCTACCAATAGCACATTTTGAACAGGCTACTGCTCTCTTACTGCATATAAACACATGGGCAATAAACCAGAGAAAGAATAACTCTATTGACACTAAACCACACATAGAGAGTCACATGTAAATAAGTCACATGTAAACAAGTTACTATTTCTTGCAGGCACAATACCTCTACTCTTAGCACTGGGGTAAAAGGAAGAGAGTGTGGTCTGAGAGTCATAGTATCCTGCTTCTACTGCCTGTACATTTCCTGAAAATTAGAATAAGATGTCAGAACATGAGTAAAACAGTTGCATTGGGTTGGATGACAAGGAACAAGGATTAAAAAAAAAAAAAAAAAAAAAAAAAGGGCAACTTTAAATCGTAATCTGTACTTTCAAAGCAATTATGCTAAAATTGATACATTGTTATAATGTTTACAACTTAATCCAAAACTCTGCTGTAATTCTGAAGTAATTTAAGAACCCTCAGCATCTTATTTATACAGGAAAGATGGAAGCAATTTATAACATGTTTATGGAAGTTTTATTGTACTACAATCTGATTTAAGAAATGGAACAATATTCCCCAGTAGTAGAAATTTTACAAACAAATTTTACTTACTTGAAACTCAGAACATTAGGAAATATAAAAATGATAATATATTGTTCTTATTCACAGGATTTATAGTGCTTTCATCTGGTTTGCTCTTGTTTCAGTTCATGTAAATAACCTCTAGGTTGTCACATGAATATTCAAATATCACAAAGAACGATCAGTGTTGAAAATAAATATCATAAAGAATTCAGAACAAGCACGCGTGTACATGCTCTCACAGTTTATTTTTGTATATAGAATTTATGTTTTGCTCTGCAAACAATCAATAAAACATGGAAGAGTTTTCTACAAGGAATTTATCTCCTCATTTCAAAGGAGCCAAATAACAAGGAGCATTTTAAGAAACTAGAAGTATTTTATTAAAGAATAAAAAAGGCTAACTACTAAGTTCATGCCTCTTCCTCCTATCCTCCTGTTTTTGATCATTGCCAATGGAGGAAAAAAAAAAGGATCAATTAATTTCAAGGATTAAGAAACACGGCCCCAGACTGTTTTGACTCTGACTTTCACTGTAGGAAAGCCATAGTATATAGCTTTAGCATATACTATGGCTATATAGCTTTAGCCATAGTATATAGCTTTAGCATTTATCCCTTTTGTTTCAGTAGCTCTTTTTTTCATCTGTTCTCTACATACTGTCTTTTTCATGTTCCATTTCTGTTTCCAATTTACAATGTATAGGTACAAACTTCTAATTCTGAAGGATCTGTCTATTTGCATAATTGCCCATGAAAGCAGATATGCAGAGCTCACTTTGTGGTCAGTAGGGTTTAGGGAGTGTCTAAAAGAGATGAAGGGTAGAATTCCACGCTCTAGATTATCCAATGTGCCATGGAAGCAGCACTCTATAAACAAGGACCTAAATTCTCAACACAGTGAAGAAGAGAAGGTAGGTATCCATTAGATGCAGCTCTTGGGCAGTACCTAAACTTAGGCAGCAAGATTCCCCATTTTGAGGCTTCTGCATGCACCATCTTCATGCCATGCCTCATACAAAGAACTAGGAGGACTATTTTAGAGGCCTGTGTTTCCACAGTATAGATCCCACTATATAATTTGGTCCTAATAGAAAGGAAGATACATTTTTAGATAGATAGAACAATCAAATGTTTATTTGTTTAATGGAATTGAGAGAAGGAGAATCTAGTCATAATTAAAATTACTATGCTCCTAAGATCTTTGTCATGTTAGCTCACAATTTCAAAGGCATTCTTACAAAAATATAAACTGCAATTTTATGCTTTGCACTTTCTTACTGAATCAGCAGCTTTCTCTTTCAGGAGTACATGTTAAATTAATTGATCATCTCAATCATGAGATACATACATTTATATACTTACATACATATAAAGTAAGAAAAGCTACAAACTTGAATTCATAAATATAATTCAGTGGGATTTTGTTTAAGTTTATATGTATAGATTTGTATGTGAAATCCTCTGAAGGTTACAGGGTGAAACCTTCCAACAATATCTCCAAGTCTTCAGGGACCAAATCCCATTACGTGGAGTTCAGTGAAGAGGGTAAACACTACCATAAAGAAATACAAATTGCACATATTTCCCATTTAGCCAGTGTCACAAAAGTTCACCATTTAGAATTCTAACCAGTTAGGACTTATTCTTGGAGGTCAAGTACCTTGTGAACCTTGTCATCTCACTGATGACATCATATCCCATCCATCAATTCTTTCAGGAGCACACTTGCCATCTGCTCAGCACGCTATAATAACTTATTAGACATATTCACAGGGTAACAATCTGTACAATGACACTGTTATCTTAATGCTGGCACATAGAGAGATAGCAGCCATCGTTCCCCTGTCACAGCACAATTACTCTACCTTCTAACTTTAAAAGAGAAGTTACTTTGATATTTTAACTTCCTATTAAATCACTCCGAAAACAATGAATTCTCATCAGATATATGTTTAAGGTTTTGTGGAGTTTTTTCGACTGGACACTGATAAAACGAGGCTATGGCACAAAATACCAAGTTCAGTTTGATAAAACTACTTTTTACCTTGAAAGTTTCTGCAGTCATGCTCATCCTTTAGAGTGCAAAATAAATAAAAACACCTACTATACAATCATGTACATACAGGCAGCACTGAAATCCAACTTAGTCTTTGCAAAAATATTGACTTTCTGTATCTAATATTGCTTTTCATCTACCTGTCTTAAAACATCTATTCTTTCTAACAGCAATTGCTAGGTAGAAATAAAATATGCAGCCAAAGTGCTAATACTAAGCCTTAGCACTTTTTGAAATCTAAAAGCAATGTGAAATTTCATAGATGTCTATATATATTTCTGCAGCTTTTGTAAAGCATGTTAATACCGAGCATGCTTAGCACAGCTGTTGTCACAGCACTTCTGACTAAATAGAAGTCCACTATAAATCTCCCTTGACCTCAAAAAATATTTTCAGAAAAAGGGCAATATTTATTTTGCATTACACAGGATTCATCCTCTGTTCCTTCCTTTGGCTCGTCATTTATTCCAGCTTACACTGTGATCAACATTGTACTAAAATAAAGTCAAGTACAACAGCCGCTCTCTGCCCATCAAAACTCACAGACGTCTGCCAAGCACTTGTAACAGCTGGTGTTACATTAATTAGTTTAAACTATTTATTTCATCCATCTCCAGAGCAGATTGAGCAAAAACATTAGAGATTATTCTAGCATCTGTAAGTGCCCTGCAAACATTAACCAACCAAAGTTAAAATATTAGTCATTAACTTACAGTATATGTAAGACTCTATATGTTTATTGTAAATTAAAAAAACCTGCACTTTAGGATAACTCTAGGAAGTTTTCTTTCACTGCCTTTTTAAAAATCTGAGTTTAAACTTTTATAAGACTTTGCGCCCATAAAGTTTCTTTCAAAAAAAAAAATTATTACTAGAAAGCTATTATAATTCCTGGCAGCATGGACCATTAAGCAATATATGACAGGGACTGGGTGACTCAGTGGATTAGTCAGAGGTTTTATGTCCACTGTTGGAATCCAGCCCTAAATACGGTGATCAAAACAGTGTTATCAAACGGTTGTAAAAATCTCAATTAAAATCACTCCTATAGCATCTACTAAGTTTTTAGTGGACAACATAATAGTTCTTTCACTATTGACAGAGTTCTCACAACTATCTTTTTTCTTTTAATAGGCTGAGAATGGATGCTGGCAGAAGAATGTTGATTATAAGAGGTCCTAATGCCACATTCCCTACTGAAATGGCTCAGAAACAGCAGCCAATGCAAGGATGGCAGGAGTAGGCTCACAGCCACTGTCCGTGGGCTCACCTCCATCAAAAATAAAAAGCTTCCAACCTTGCTTGATGAAATACTTAATGTGAGAATACTTATTTTTGATGCTTAGGGCTCAAAAAGGAAATCAAAGTTCTGTGCAAATGCTTAAGGGGTAACTCCTTCCTCAAAGAATTCATCTGTAAATAAGCACAGAGGGAAGCAGAGGCACACAGCTGTGAAGTGCTTTGCCCTGTCACACAACAGGTTATTGGCAAAGCCTGAAAAACAATCTAAATCTCCTGACTCTCCCCTCATTCAGGTATATTGCTTCACGAGTTTTCCCAAACAACATCAAAATCCAGTAGCTCACTTGGAGAATAAAAAGCAGGTTCATGCATATATAAAGTTTATTAGAATCAGATCCTTATATAATAATGTCCTCAAGACTGATGAGATTTTTTTTTCTCAGAATTGTAACAAAAATGAAAATGTATATTGTAATTATAATTTTTAAATGTAGTTACTGAATTCACATTCAATTTCATTAAATGCAGCTAAAAAATAATATTCTATCAGTTTGGAAAGGTGTATCTACCCTCAAAATATTTGCATTTGCAAACAAAATGAATTAACAGACTCAGTTTCACTATCTGAACAGGAAAGTGAAAACAGCATTCTGACATTTATGTTAAGAACCAACACAGATCCTGATGCTGTGATATTTCAGTTCTTTAAAGCTCTGACTGGCTTGCTATGGCTTCCTGTGGCCATGCAGAAATGACCGTAAGTGATGGAAACTGAAGTAAAAGCTATCATCTATATTCACTTTTCAGTCCTGTCCTTTCTCCATAAAACAAGATTTTTTTCTCTTTGCTTCATTCGTTACATTTCTTTTTGTCTCTCTGCCTGTGTGTATGTGACTACACGTATGTGCACGTATGCATGCATGTACCTATGCATATATTTGAGATACTTACTGTGATTTTTACCACTCACTGCACAGTGGCTCCTCTTACTTACTCTCCCAGCCACAAAGGTAGGAGCATAGTTAATGCCAAACTTGCTCCACACCATGCTACTGAAAGTGCCAAAGCATATATAAGAATGGCCTCCTCAAACAATACTAATAGCTCTTTTTCATGCTCACTCTTTATTGGCCTTGACAGACAGCAAGAGACAGACACTCTTTTCTATTCTTAGGTTCTTAGAATTTATAACATGCTACATCTGCCACGTTTCTGTTGGGTTACATGGGTTCTGCTATTCAATTATCCATTTTTATTTTTATTTTTAGTACAAGGACCATTGTTGAAATAACTTGTTGGACAGCCTGTTCTTAAAAGGCAAAACTCACAACATGATCAGATGAGACAGTGTTCTGACTTAAATTCTCTCTTAGAAAACAAATTATAATACCCCAGTTCTCCCCACTTCTCAAAAATAACCTAAAAAGGTATACTGAATCTCACCACAGAATAAGGAACACCTGATTGTTTAACAAATGCCCAAAAAACGATGCATTTTAAGAGCCTGTTTTAACCGGGGTTCTTAACTAATGCTAACTTAACTAACAGAACACCAGGTTCTGTTTTCATTTACACCACAACTGAGGTGTAAACCAAGGCAGTAGGGGCTCTCACAGAGACCCCAACTCCCCCTTCAAATTGAAGGAGTACATTTCATTACAAAATCTCTGTGTATAATAGATTTCTTGCATTCTCATTTTTTTAGTTTGTATTGCATGCTCAATTTTTATTTTCTAAATACAACTCCAACACAACCCCATTCAACAGAAAAATGTTAACTTGCTCCCAGTTCAATATTCTGCTTTACCTCTTGCAGTTTAAATGTATAAAAGCTATTGGCCAATTTAGATTTTTTTTTTCCTTCTTCTATTTATTTTTCATTGTAAAATTCTTCTTTATGCAATAGCAAAGTTAATTGCTAAACTTTATTACAGAACCCTTTGTTCTTGCTGAAGTCACTTTGCTTGTCTCTCCTACTGTAAGGACACCAAATCCTAAAAGCTGGCAAGAATGCATATGTTTATTTCACCATTGCTCTGCAATTACTGAATGCCACTTAATTATAGCAACAGATGCTCGAGTGTAGGAACCAGAAAAATCAAACGCCTCATTTCCAGGTTATTTTTTTCCATTGCTTCTGCCAACAGCAGATGTGTGAGCCCCTTGTGCTCTGGCGTAAATACTTATCAAATCCTAACAGGTCACCTATGTCACAAACAACATTTCAGATGCAACTGTTTCACCTGATAATAGGCTCTGAAAATAAAACTGTGAGCTGTAAATACAATGTATTCGGAATGAAATGCCATAATGTGAAATTGCTTTTTCTCCAGCTACAACAGAAGTCCTTGACAGTTTTTGGCAGTGATAAATCACCCTCCCATTAATTGTCTCCTCTCTCATTGTGAGGTGAGCTGCTAAAAGGGGCAGTCAACAAAAATGACTTAAAGGACAAATTTTGGCAAAAAGACAATGAAGAAATCTGTCATTGCTAAGCCTCCAGTAAACTGTCATGAAACAATCAAAATATATGTAGCTGAAGTGTTTATGTCTTTGTTAGAAAGGTTATAGGATGACAAGTTTATAGTTAAAACAGGAAGCTTAGAGGGACCAAACTTGCAGGCCCTCGAGTCACCATTTCTCCAAGTGTGTTCTTTAAAATGGTATGCAAATCCTATTAGGGCTTCAGTTTGCTCCATGTTCGATAGTCTTAACGACCCTATTTTCTGACTTTTCTCCCCCCTCACCCCAGAGGACAGAAAGTCCCTGTCAAGGCATAGCACTGGCTATAGCAATTCTTGCCCCCAGTCTGAAGATCCTACCTTTCAGTGATTTAAGCCGGCGAAAAAGACACTTAGCACTGCACAGACTCTGACCTTTCCCTGTAACCCCTCCAGCTCCTGGTGTGCTAATCTGAGCAAGACCCTCTCTCTCCCTGAGAGGTTTCCCCGCGCCGAGAAGCAGCTTTTGCTTCCCGCAGAGCAGGCGGCAGTGCCAGCACCCACGCACGGACCCGAGGCCGAGGCGTGCGAAGCGGTGTCTGCTACCTTCTCCCAACAAATGGCACTCCCCATGACTCACGTCACCTCGCTTGGCTCCCATCTGCAAGGAACTCTTCCCCGCTGCAACTCTTCTACAGACAGAACAAACCAGAAGCTCTTGCCTCAGGATTTTGCTCTGGAGAAGAAAGAGTTCAAAACTTGGCACTAATTTAACTTTTTTTTTTTTTTTTTTTTTTTAGGGCTGCTAATATGTGAAATGCAGGGAGATGGCTACCAGTCTTTCCTGCCCTCAGACTGCCTCCACCTCCAGGGCATTCAAACAGCAGATGGTATGTTTAAAGACCACAGGTTATCCCTTCATGTAGGAGGGGTAGGGGATGCTTGTCAGATCCACACCTCCAGAAAGGGCAACATTTCTCCTTTTAGAAACAACACGGTGCTGTCACTTTATAATTAAGGTTGTTGTTTTTTTATTATTTCATTTGATGAGACTGGGAAGAGCAAGTATTCTGAGAACTAATAAAAAAAAAGGAAGAAGAAATTTCTGTTTACCTGTCAGCAGATGGTTGGAAATTTACCATAAGCAAGGTTAGAAAATGATTTGTTACTAATATGCCTGTCAAGGGCAACGTCTGGAGTTTGGTTTTATATTTATGTTTGTAAGAAAATTACAATATAAATATAAATGAGTTGCATCAGGTATTTAAACTAGACTGGACAGGGCACTAGAAAATATATGTCGGGAACATTTCCCGCACCAGCAGGAAGATGAACTAGGTGACCTAGCATGTCTTTTCCACCACAGACTCCTACCATTTCTGTATTAACCGAGGATGATTGATACCAAATATCCCTTTATGCTACTACCCCTTTTCATTTTGCTGCATATTTGTGTGCTTCTGGGGGAGTTGATATTTTAGGAGAGCGGCTATGGGGAAGTACTGAAGGGGATTCTTCATCCCGATGGCTGAGAACTGAGGAAGGTCACACAATAGCTTGTGTAGCCATAGCAGCTTTGTTGTCATGGCATGAGAATCCTACGCCAGTTCTTCTACTTTTACAAAGGAGCAGTCATCTAACATTGTGAGGTGTTTAATGTAAAGCCTGCTTTTTTGACATGGTTATCACAAGCTATTTTGTGTCCGGACATTTACACAGACCTTGTGTTATCCGTGATTTATCCCCAACCCGTGTTCCTCAATTGGGCTTAAACATGGTTATAGTTGTAGTAAATCATATGTTGAAACACACAGCTAGAAGGAAGGAACCATATAGTTATCACTAGCACTGGAACATTAAACAATAATACTCCACTGAGCACCAGCACCATCAACAAGTTTCTATCAGCCTGGTCCTGCAGTCCTAACACAGGTATGTCCCCTTTCCCTTCATCTCCATCCTCCATTTGGAAGTCTTTCAGCAGTCACTTAGAGACCACATTATAGGGTCTCCGCAGTCTGAGAATTATAACCAGCTCAAATCTAAAAAACAAACCAACCAACCAAAAAAAGCCCAAGCCTTAACATGCATTTTGGAAGAATACTCTGAATTTTGCCAGGAAATTACACAGCTTGTCTTTCAAACTGAAAAAAACATGGTGACAAAGTCTATTTGAACATTATATTAAAAACTAGGAATAATCCAAAAACAGGTGGAAGGCATTTCAAGAGACAAGAACTGTCTTCTGAAAGAAAATGTAGACTAATCGGGAGAAAACTGAGAAATTTCAGAGATTCCAAGGTATGCTCTAATCGTGTGTGACTTAAATTTTGATAAATGTACTCTGTGTACATAAAACATCTCTTGAATGACAGAGAAGCAGAAGAAATAAAGTGATTGAAGTTTTGTGTTTTCCTTTTTTTTTTTTTTTTTTTTTTTGGTGATGAGCCAGTTTGAGAGCTTACTGTGAGCATATGGAGATAGCATATTTGCAAGTCCATCTCTGGAGGATTGCAAAAGGCCCTTAGCTTGTGAAAAACAGCAATGTTATTTTTTTTAACGTTCCCTATATTTAGAGATTAAATCGCTCACTGCACAAACCCATTTGGAACAGGCGAGAAGGTGAAAAGGATAATCAGTACAGTCACTGGTCCGTGTTTCCTAAACGCTTTTGAAAACATTACTGTGTGCAGGCATAAAATTAGCGGCAGGACCTTAAAAAGGCTGGCATTTAGCATGACTTTTTGGAAAGTGACACCCTCATTTTTTTCTTGTAGGATATCATTAAATTTCAATCGCCCTATGGCAGTGCCTTTCCATTAATAACCAATTCACTGTGTCACTTTGGCTCTCCTTTGAAATAATGAGCCTTTGCTTCGCTTTAATAAATTTAAACATATTCTCAAGGCCAGGGAAGATAGGAAACCGCAGATGGGCTGAGAAAAACACGATTCATAAATCCTTAACTGCCTGAGATCGTTGAGAGCAAAACAAAGTAACACTCGTAAAATATTAAACAATCCCAGCTGTATGAGTGAAGCTTCATTAACAAAAATGGACTATTTACTGCCTTCAACAGAGTCTGTGGGTGGAAAGATTCAGAGAAATCTTCTTTAGAAAAACACTGTCATCCTCATTTTGATTCTTTAAGCAACTGATGGTATGGTAGATGCTTATTTTGCATGGCCATATGCAGAAACATTTTTGCAGAAAATTAATGATACTCTGATTACATTAAATACCACAAATCATGCTTCATCATATAAGCAGGGGTGAAAGAAAACAGAGAAATTTAGCAGATATTTTATCCTTGAAGAAGTCACATGCCAATATAAGTAAAACATGACAAACTTTATTTAAATCATAAGGGACTTCTCTAGCACTCTAAAGTAAACACAGCAGTATGAATAACAACAGAGAAATCAAGCAATGCCATTGCTTCTGCTAAGAAGATTTGGCAGTTTATTCTGTGATGTTATACTTCTTCTGGCTTTAACCTTTATTAACATACAGCTGATTTTTTTATATACCTATTTGGTACAAAAGAAGAAAAGCCTTTTTTTTCAGGCTTTCATATCTACCATTTATTTAAATTTGACCAGAGTTCTGCTCAGGTAAGGAAGGCAGGCTCTGACTTTGGTTTTAAGTACACAAAAGCCAGACACTTAGATACATGAAGCTGATTTTGTGCTGCCCAAATAACATACACAAACTCCCACTAAATTAAAGGAAGAAGTTGTGAAGTAAGCTCTTGCCTCTCAGGTCTTGCTCTCACTCCATCAGTTCTTTGCTCTACCTCCGTGTCAGTCCTACCACCTCCCCTCTCTCACCTCCTTTGAGACACTGGGGACCTTCTTTCCAGTAGCACAAGCTACAGCTTCTACATGTACCCCCAAGAATAGCAGCCTACATGTTCCTAAATCCCATTTCAAGCTTTGTTGAAACTTAAATTAAAGCTAACAAGGTTTATTTATTAATACAAGTTTGGAAGATCAGGAAAACAGCCATAAGGATAGCTCGGAATTTTTGAAGTGTCTACAGCAAGAATAACCTTTCATGGTATCATGGAGGGTTTTTTCTAAGCCAAGAATTGCATACAAGTTTAAAGAAGAATAGAGATCAGTGTCAGTTTACTAAACGCTAAGAACCTGGAAGCTCTATCTCTAAAGACAAGCTGACAATTGAGTGGACAGAATGTCAATACTTCAAACATTTCAAGGGTAAAAATATTGCTTTTTACAATCTGTGTCATATTTAATGCAAGGAAAGAATTTAGATTTTTGTTTCGTTTGCTGGCTGTCACCTTTTTTTTTTCCTTTTATCCCAGTGAAGAGCATAATTCGAGTATTTAACACAAATATATGGTGCATTTTTTTCCCCAATGAACAATAGGTTCAGCCTAAATGCAAAAATGAACATAATAATTTTTATATTTTACTTTATAAACACTTAAAAAAAATAAACCACCAACATTCAGTTTATTTATTTCAAGATGTTTCTCTTATCTGTGAGAACCATTATCCTTTCTTAACACTCGAGAGGGCATTTTGACCCCTGCAGAGCCATTTCTCTTTCCTGTTTGAAAGCCTAGGAATGCACTTAGCCCTCCCGGCTCCCACTACCTTCAGTGGAAACCCTGAGTACTGCTCAGGAGTTATCACCCTATAATCATTAGAGCAGTCATTTCTGTGCTTAGCAGACCTTCACTGTAGCCGATTTGTATAATCAGGGTTAATCTGTTCTGATTGCAAACATCCATACCGTAAAGTTTGAATGAATTCACACCGATGCTCACTCAGCACAGGATGCCATCAGCACTTCCACAGAAAGACGCTGTGGGATTTTTGTTTGCTTTTAGGGGTGACTTGATCCAGCATAAGTAAAGCTGCTGTCCCCTTCCTTCTTTTGAATTTGGGAAGAACTTGACTTGTTGTACCATCTATGAGAAGGGATGGGGTAGAAAAAGCAGTGGCAAAGCACTACAGCACAAGTAGCAGCAGTCAGCTGATAGCTCTAACAGCGAGGTTACCTGTCTGCATGAAAGCAGCAATTAGGCTCTCTGCAATAACAACCTCAGACAGGCTCAGAAAACAAAACTCTATTTGCCCCAAAGATTTAAAGTGTCGGTAGTAGAAGGGCTTTAGGTGATATGTTGTCTAATCCAATCCAGCAGAGAAAGCATTTATTCTTTTCTCTACACACCAGGATTTGCTACTACTAGTTTTTGGCTCCTGCTTTCAGAAAATAAAGGAAATTTTAAAACCTAATCCTATTGGAGCAATTAGGAATAGTGTAAACCCCCCAAATTTCACAGTCACTTGCAATTTAAAGAGTAAATGTAAGACAGTCAGAAATTAATTTTTCTTTCATTTAATGAAATAAGTGAAAGTTTCCCTTTAAGCATATATGAAAAAAATTAAATCTGTGAACATAATTTTATAATGCCCCATTCCTGCTGCAGGGTTTTTTTTTCTGGTATTGTGGAATTACTACAGATTGAATGCTTGCCAATTTACAGTCTTGCAAACTAATACATAGAATGGCAGGTAATGTTCCCAGAGATTTTTCCAACTGATGTGCTAGTGGTGCAGGTGCCTTTTTCCAAAGGATACTTTGGTGTCAGTCCTATCCATGTGAGATTCCCCTACCAAGAGTGTCTATCAGAACTTACTGGGTTTTTTCTGATGCAGATACTCATCTACTCATTACTAAACTGAACTCACTAAGTTAATTCTCAAAAACAACTGAAGAGCCAAAGGTTAATGACTTTTGGCCACTATCAGTTTGCAGTAGGTTTGGACTGGCCACCTAGAAGTGAAAAAAACCCCACCAAAAACAAGTCCTCTATGCTCCATTACCAGTGCTTTGAACCATCCAGTCACATGGATTTTGATGTTTTGAGAGGGTGAAAAGAATGCAGATTGGCATGAGAATACCACATTAATTCAGCAGTTAAATGGTTCTTTGAGAAGATTCACTGACAGAAAAAAGCAAAGCTGTCTTTCTAAGCCCTCATCCTCTTTGGACCTATACACATTTTCTGTGAAAAGTTGATTCTTTTCCTTCTTCCCTTTTTTTTTTCCAAACAGCCTTTTATCATCTAACATGTGAAACAATTGTAATGTGAGGCATGTGAGCAGAGAGCCTTTGCCACTGGGCCCTCATAAATCTTGCCAGTTCCCAGTGAACAACACCAAATATTTGCAGCTGAGGAACATTTGGTCTGGCTTAAATTAACATATCTCAGCAGTCAGAAGTCATTAAGCTTTGCCAGTGATTTGAAACCATTTTTCCATTTCAAAAGCGACAGTGGCTGTTACTTATTTTTCTGGATGAAGAAGGTGGTAAGGAACAAAAGCAATGAAATGAAAATAGGAGATACTAATGAAAAAAAAATGATAAAAGGGCTTTGAACTGCCTTTGGTAAATTTGTTATTAAGACTCCTTTTAAATAGCAGAGCACTTACATATAAGATCAAATAATAATTCAAGATGATACACATTAATTTCAGTGGCAAATTATGTGATTTAAAGGCTGTGAAAGTGTATACTTATTTTCTTCCTTAATCCCTTGTGAATATAGGCACTATCATTTTTAAAAGCTGATGAAAGCCTTAAATGAAAAACAATAATCCAACCTTTTTCAATTAAAGGCTGAAAGTGGATTAAGTACTGGAGCAAAAAAATGTGCTGTTGTGCTTTTCAAAGATCACTTCTGATACAGTCTGTTCAGATGCAGAGGGCTGGAAAAACACCTCAGATCTAAAAATACCAAAATAATTACAAGAAGACAGAAAAATTATTGGTTTTAATGCAAGTAAAATGGGAGTTCAGATCTTCCAGACTTGTTATTTCTATATTATTTACATGACACATAACTCCTGTTCAGTTGGTAAATAAGTCATCATCTGAGAGATGATTCATGAGAGCCACCCAAGGCCTGACTTGTCAGAAAAAAAACCCCAAACACTTCCCCACATTTATGCTTGCTAGTCTAAAATTATACAACTCTGCCAGAAATCATGTCAAAAATGTTTCATTCCAAACTCTGAAAGGTGTTTGCCAATTTATAACAAAATAAATATTGCAAGAGATTTTGATACGTACACTGATTTTGATACGTACACTGATTGCAATGCAGTTATGATTTCTGACTTATATGTGAACCGCTAAACTGAATGTACTTATTCAAATTATTGGTAATTATAATTTTTCAGCCTCCAATTAATTTTATTGATAAAGTTTTAATAGACTTGAATGTTTAAAACCCATGTTGCTTTAAGACGATATTGACTTACACTCAAAAGCATTCAAGTTTATGAAGCACTACTAAAGACAACCCTTCCATTTGAGAGCTTTCTGAGATTTTCAAACTTTTTTAACTCACTGCAACTTTAGTAAAATCAGTTCTGTGCAAAAAATAGATATTCTATTGACCAAACCTGAAAGACAAAGATTTCTAAAAAGAAGACATTTATTGCTAACTAGGTATGCAAGGTTGCCAGGATAGCTATATAACCAACTAATTTTCTAGGTGGGCTTTTCTTTAGGGGTTTTTGTTTTAAAAATAACAAGTAATGGTAACAAAAAAGTCTTCTACAAAAAGCTTTTGAAAATAGAAATGGTCTACATTATCAATGCTACGTAAAAGGAATTCTATGATTCCTATACTTGAACAGAGTGTAAATCATGGCATACAAATACCCAAATATGAGAAATAAGACCAGAGTGTTTGGGAATATGAAAATATTAGAGTAAATATATTTTCAGATAAGTGTTTATATTTTTCTTCTCACACAAGAATACAATAAAATGAAGCAAGCATGTCATTATTCACTACTTTTCTTCAGGTCATGTTATAGCTGAAAAATAGCAGAGGAAAATCCTTGACATGTTTACTTCCATTAATTACTGATAACATTTCCTTACCATTTTACAGGATAGGGCAGCTGAGGCTGGAAGAAGCCTCTGAAGACCACGTAGCCCAACCCCAACTCATGACTGTCCAGCTGGCTTTAAAGTAGCTCCTTCGAGAGACTCCACTGCCTCTCCTCAATGCCCTCAAGGCTTAAAAGTCTTCTCTTACATTCCAATGGGATTTCCTCTATTTCATTTTCTGTCCATGTCCTCCTGTCCTTTCACTGTTCTTTTTCCTGAGCCAGTCCACTATCCTCTGACTACAGTCTAATCCATTTGACAATAAACCATGTCATCTTGCACTGAAGAAACAGAACAGGTCTGCAAAGCTCCCTCACATCACACAAGGTTCCCCAGAGGTCTATTTTTGCAGTCACAAGTCATAAAACATTTTTCAAAACCTACAAGCTAATTTCATGGGGAAAAACCAAAGAAATTGGTTGAAAATATTGGGTTTGAAGGCACACACCAGCTTGTGGAAGTCTGGTTTGTGCTCTACCCACTTTCTGTGTAACCCTGCACATTTAGACTGAACTAAAGTGATACAGATGCTGCTTCAACCCTAGTTTGAAAGGTGGAGAGTCTGAAGGAGCACCATATCACAGCACATCCTTACATCAAGGTAAGGAAGAGAATGATGGAAGCATGAGCCAATCTAGATATCAAGTAATCACATGCATAGATATTTAGCCAAAATATGGCTGCTTTCGAAGATGTGCTTTTCCAAGATCTCCAAACCTGTCATCATAAGTCTTTGGTGAGACAGAGATGTTGTGTGGGTGGTGAGCATCTTCTTCTAAATTTAATCCTACTTTTCAACAACTATTTACTTCAGAACTCCTTTCTTTTAATCTCTTTTTCCCTAGCAGAATAAAAAAAAAAAATTGGATAGAAATTAAAGGAAAACCAAGGCTACTCTGTTCTGGATTGAGGAAATGTGTAATCAATGAGAATAGAATCAGTCCCACTATTCACTAGAGAGTATTTCTCAAGCAGGATAGTACCATCTGGTTAGGTATGGCCTACAAACTGGTTGTAGTAGTCAGGTGCTGTGCTGCAAAGGGGTCTCTAATTGCTGAAGAAGATGAGTTTTTTTCCTCTCCCATGTCATACGGTGAGGTCAGACTTTCAGGATGTTCACTTTCCTTTCACAGCTTACTGAGCAACAATATTCTGGATGCTGCATTTCATACTAAACCTATGCATGTTTGAGACAAAACATGTAGATTGGGGTTGTACAATACATTAGATTGGGGTTACTTAACCACATTTCTTTAACTTCAAACATGTTTAAACACTGTTATATTAGTGCACAACACAGAGCCTCATTCAGCAAGACTCGGACATATTTCTGGAGCTGAAATAAATATCAAGCCCAGAAGATACTCCTTGAGCCCTGTAGCTACAAGAAGTATTTCATGTGATTTATTATAGCATAAGGATATATGTAATGATGAAAATAAGTTGAGAAGTAGAGGATATGACTTCTTTTATCCCTTTGGAGACATCATAGCTATAACTTATGGGAGGACCAGTCTGGAGTGAATTGTGTGACTCTCTTATCAGCTGTGGGGTAAATAAAATAATACTCTATTTAATAGACCTGACAACAGCTATTGAATTTACATCATGAGATAAAGGGTACTTTTAAAATGAGCTCACCAAAGCTGAAATTGGGATTAGTTAATAACTAAGATGTTCAAGTTTGAAAGAGTATATATGGAATTCATATGATTTCTAGTTCTCATTTTATATTTAGCGTTGTGTAGAGGGCTTTGAGCATTTTATTCAGGGAAATCAACAATACTGTTGAATTGCAGGTTTGGGTTTTTTCTTTATTCTCCTTCTCAAAAAGAAAATGAGAACAGAGAGAGAGAGATACTGAATGACAGCAATAGTAGTTCAGTCCTTAAAAAAATGATATTAGCTAAACAATAGACAAAATCACCAACTGAACTTTAACTTCTGCAGTATCATTGGAATTAAGCCATTTTAGACAGATGTTCATGGGTACAGATAATGGTTACAGAGTTCAGACATTTAAAATGCACTAAAATGAATGCTATTCTGAAAGGAAGTAAAGCACTGCACAATAGTATCTCAATTCAAGTAAAGATTACAGTTTAAAAATTCCTTATGGAAGTACACAAGCAAATGACCCACTTAAACAGTTCCCCTCCTGTTCTTGGATGTCAGTTATTTATAAAAGTTCCTTTGCCATTCAAACAATTTTGTGTCAACAGGAAATGAGTTAGACAATCTTTAATAAACACATTAAGAAGTGCTCTAGAGATAGTTGTCCAATTATGGAGAGCAACTCATTGAACCATAAAAAGAAAATGCTAGAATGTAGGTTTGGGGAAAAAGGTCTTGGAAATCAGGTATGAATATATCTGTTTTCATCTGTCCTGGCAATATAGTAGCTATCTGTATTTTTCAACTGGCATTTAATGTCTATAGTCATTATTATATTGATTGATCCTTATTTGTATTATTAAACGAGTTTAGTATTAACATTAATCAAGGTTTCATTTTGCTGTGCTAAGAAGGGAGTACAGATTTAAAGAAAATTATAGGAAGTGCAGAGAAAACCATTCACAAAACTATTCTTCCACTTGTGTTAGCTTCAACTGCAGCTGAAATTATAGCATATATCCGAGGTGCATGATAGAAAATACTTTCTCTTCTATGTACACTATAGTGAGCAGAAAAGTACATGAAGGAAGTAGATGCTATTAAATAGACCTGCAATTTTTCTTTGAAATTCTGTTTTTATAATTCTGCTTTCAGGGGGAAAAAAAAAAAAAAAAAAGCTGGAATCAAACCTAGCACTCCCTGTTCTACAGTTCCACTAATAAGTCATTCTCCTACATTTCTAACAACTTCATTAGAATGGCTGCATTTCTTTCACAAGTATGAGCTAGAAACTAAGTGGAAAAGAAAAAAAAACATACCCCGCATAAAGGCAACTAAGAAGCTGTTCATGTGTTATGTAAAAAACATTTACAGAAAGAATTCCTAAAATAATTATTCGTGACTTCAGACTTTTCTCTCACATAGATTAAACAGGTCTTTTAACCATTCCTTCACTATGCCTGACCAAGCTTACTACAAAATACAGAATTTTCTACTTTTCACTACTTTGGTACTTTAATATTTTTAAGATTAAGAAAAAAAATTGTACAGGTTTCTTTTAGCTGAAAATAGAAGTATTATTTTAATATATCAGAGAAGCCATCTGTGGAAAGACAGTAGACAAACTTCTATTTTATTGAACATTTTCTACTACAAAATTCTCTACTAAAATGGTTAACATATCTTTTTCCCTCCATTTTCCAGGACAGTTCTAATTTTGGCATGGAAATTTTTTAAACTTAAATCAACAGTGAAAGAACTTGATTGAGGATGCATTGAATTGTGCTTAATGTTAAGTCAGGTAGTCCCTATGTCTCATATTTCTAATTTACAAATGCTGTAATATAATATCAATAGTTACTTTAATAATTCAAACCTTGTTTTTTAAAAGTGACTTCATGGCCAGTATTTACATTATTTCTCTACCTGTATATTGTAAGTGAAAAAAGGTATTTTTATTGGGTACTTTTTATTAATCTTATATATTTTAATGGGCCCACACACATATATACACACTCTTACACACACATACACACTCACACATACAAAAAGGTTGGCCAGGAAATTAGACATCTTATCTGTGAGCTTGCTAAATAAGGACCAATAACCTAGGTCTGCAGTAGTCTGTGTGATAACTGTCTTACAAAATGAAATTTTGACTTTTTCACAGCTTAGCTACAAGTAGACACTATCAGTAAAACTGCATTTCTGTGCAATATGATGGGAAGTAAAAGATTTCAACATCTGACAGGAGAAAATGAACAACTGATAAACAATCTTAGAAATGTTCTCTCACTGCAAGGCATGCTTTTGATGATGATTTACATTTTTATTATTGTTGACTTTCAGGATGGGGCTGATGGTTGGCTAAACATACAATAACTGAAAGAACAAACCACATAAAATGCAAGCCAAATCAAAAGAAAAACATGACTGGCATCATCTGCTTTAAAAGCTTTTGCTCATTTTTCTCTTCATTTAAGTATTCAGTAAATGTAACAGGAACTCAGCACATTGAGAAAAATAGCAAAACAAACCCCAAAAACATTGCTTTCTGATTCCAACATGGTAAATATTCCAATTCCTCTTCCACTTTTCTCCTCCCACTCAAGAACTAAATTCTAATTCCTTATTCAAAGCATAATGGACTAACACTTAACACTCCTGTAGAGTCAACATTTGATGTTACCCACCAGCCTGGGATTGTAGCTTGGGGGGAAAAAAGTGTACAACTTAGGAAAGATGACCATGCTGAAATATCAATGAATATAAAAAAATCCTGCAACTGAAAAATGTGCAACTGTGAACTCTTAACTTATTTTTTGTTTCTGCACTGAAGGATAAGGAAAGAAAGAAATTTTTTTGTTAATTCAGTTAATGTATTCAGTTGACTAAATAAATTGGAAAAAACAAATGCATAAACAATGATTTGATTTTGTTTTGCTGTTTTGAAGACAATTCTTGCACGGTTTGATAGTTTCTTTACAATCAATTTTTAATTTAAATTAGTTAAGACAGTTATCATTTTTTTAAGCAGTGCTTTGAAAATGAATGCTTTTAATATTTAAAAATAATCAAAATCATTTTAGGTTAGCCCAATGTTAATTTGACTAAATCCTCATTCCCTCTGTAAATTCCAATTAAAATTTTACGTAATTCTTTCCTACCTGTTACTACTTAGTGTACAAATTAAACTGCAAATTTTATTAGCCAACCAGCTTTATCTTTTAAATTGAATCAAGTAAATTTAATAAAACTGGTTACAAATGAAAGCACCCTCATCTTCATTTGTTAAGATTTTAATTATAAAACTTAATGCTAAATAATCCAAAAGAGAAAAGAGAAACAAAAAACCTCCAAACCCCCCAAAAGCTGTATGAGAATTCTGTGATGTTGTAATTACTCTGGAAATGCATAGGACAAACCCAAAAAAGCCTTTATTTCTTTAGGTATCTGCAATTAAATACTGCTCATCATACTTTTGCATTTCACCTGTGAATTTCATTCTTAGTCAGTCCTATTTATGCTCATTAAATATATGGGATCAAGTTGTATCTACTTATTTACAATGCTACATCATGTCAATCAGTGCTCAGAAGCACTGACACACAATTCAGCTCCCAGAAGCAAGGACAGTGCTACTTAGGGTTTATCCTACAAACTATGGGATGACAGTCTAATGTAGACTTGTACCACAATTCTGTGGGAAAGGGAAAAATGGAGTAATGAAAGTGGAAAGAAAACAATGAGGCAGTCCTATACAGCTAGGACACTGTAGATTATAGCTTTCCAATAATTTTGAGATGTATGGATTTTATATGTCAGTGAGAAAATATTTCTTATTTTTATGTCCATTAGATAAAGTAGAATGTATTCATTGATCTTTACAAATAAGTTCTAACCCAATTATTGTTTAAAACTAATATTGACTTCAAGCAAAAGAATTATCTCTATTCACTGTTATTTCAGAGTAAGTTATTAATATGTTACCTTGAATCTTTAACCTTAAAAGTTACAAAAGTTAAACACTGTGTCTAAGAGAAGAACAGGAAAGCATTCTGTGCTATATTTCTAATGAAAAAAAAAAAAAACAGAACAAAAGTTCAGAACTGATTTATCTTTAAAAACAGGTAACCAAGGAACTCATTTATTCAGTTTCTCTGCCAATGTTCCTTTATTTTTAATACACCCCCTCCCAGCCAACAGCTGAAACTGAAAATCCAACTGACAATTTGCCGAAATGCATCAAGTGCAGCCTGGGGATAAAAACAGGCTAAGGACTCACCAAAGATAAAGTAGGAAAACACAAATTCCACTTCTGAGCTTCAAGGCCAGGCTGGACAGGGTGCTGAGCAATGTGGTCTAGGAAAGGTATCCCAGGCCATGGCAGGGGAGCTGGAACGAGGTATCTTTAAGGACCCTTCTAACCCAAGCCATTCTGTAATTCTGTGATTCTATTATTCTATTTTTAGTGGAAGTTTGGGTGGAAAAGCTATTGACTGGTTTCAGCAACTGTTTTCTAATGGGTAATAATTGGGTAGAAGAGAATATCTGCAGTGCTAATGTGCAAGTATAATGAGGTAGGACTCTTAAGGTGAAATGAATGAACAAGCCCCAGCCAAATGTTTTGTAATAAATCCACTGAAAGTCTGGAAAATGTGCAACAGTACATGGTTAGAAAACTTTGATTTGAAATTAATAAAATTACTTGAAATCAGAAGTTGTATAAAGAAAAGGAGTCCACAGATTTGCAGTATGGGTCTTAAATATTTTTGATACTAAATGAAAGCAAGCAAAGTCAGGACTGCAAGGTAAAGGTAACAGGATCATAGACACTATTTTGCTGCAAATAAAATGTTCTGTTAATAAAGTCAAGGCTTGATATCCTTTCCTGAAACAAGTATTATTCCCTTGTGTTTGGAGGTCCCAACGCTAAACAAAGGGGCTGCAATTTGATCTCTGACCATGCTGTGAAGATTTTCTTGTGCCCACATTATTTAGTGCTAGTACTTTCTAGAGCAGATGTGTTGTGGAGGGAGCTAATTGTAGCAGTCAAAACAGCCAGGCTAAAAGCTAACAATTAAGCAGTCTGGACAATCAAGGATTCAGTGCTTAAGCTCACTCCCTAGATCTCTTTTATTTAGCAGAATTTATGGCCTGTTACATGGAGGCTTTGCTATATAACAAAGGAGCGACGTGCCTTGAAAATGCAGCTAAAAAGTCATTGAAGTTGTATTTTTATGAGTTCACACAATGGAAAATGGACATGCTTTCACTCCCACAAATCAGACTGCTGCAAACTGAACATATGTAGCTATTTTGTTTGAACTGAAAAAATTGCACACAGATGAAAACGTAAGTTTTCACTCAGAAAAAGTCTGTATTTCAGTACATCTTTATTGAAAAAAGATTTAAATCCCCTTTTTTATTAATCACAGATAAAAAGGTGCCAGATGCAGATCCTCATGTCAGAAAAATTAGAAGGCAGACACTATAGACACAGGGGAGAAAACACTGCATAAATCTAAGTTCACTATTCAGATAGGGCTAAACTTACAGTGCAGAACTAAATATTTTCCTAAGAATTCTTAGCATAGAAGAGGTATGTGGGCAGCTGGCTTTAACCAGAACTACATCTAAGATAACCTCTTGAAACAAGCCCTTGCTATACAAGTGGGTTTTTAAAAAATTCCTCCATTTCAACAGTACTAAATCTTTGCTCATGCTATAAGTCATTGGTTGCAGGAAGTTTGACTCTTGCTTGTTGAGAAAAAAAGTGAGTAAGTACACTGGCCAGCAGAATTTCTAATTTCATATACGTGTCCTTAACCTGACCCAAGATGTGACTGGGTAGATTTCATATATGCTCACTTCCATTGGTATCTCCTACTAAGATGATCAATAATATACACCCTTCTATCACAATGCATAACCTGTGAGCTCCTGCAGTGCATCCAGAACTTTCTGTGCTCAGAGATGTCCAATACCCAATAATTTAGTAATCATTTTCTAACTGTTGCACTGGTTAGAAATATGCTCAATTGAAAGAAATATGGGAAAAAGGATAGTCCATGTTATTTGCAAAATTATGTATAATACAGCACTCATTTTCTAGGAAGGAAGGAAGGAAGGAAGGAAGGAAGGAAGGAAGGAAGGAAGGAAGGAAGGAAGGGAAAGAAAGAAAGAAAGAAAGAAAGAAAGAAAGAAAGAAAGAAAGAAAGAAAGAAAGAAAGAAAGAAAGAAAGAAAGAAAGAAAGAAAGAAAGAAAGAAAGAAAGAAAGAAAGAAAGAAAGAAAGAAAGAAAGAAAGAAAGAAAGAGGAAAGAGTTGAAATATAATGCAGCTTTGGCAAAATAAATATCTACTTTTCCTAGGTTATGAAGAGCTGAAATGCTGCTACTACTAGTGATAACATTAACAATTGTTTGAGGCATTTTAACTCTATCTGCAGGGCTCCAGTGGTGAGCCTTTTTTTCTGTGTACAACAAATACACTACATTGCCAATCTCCTTTTGTCTCACTGCCAAGGTCACGGTCAAGAAACAGACTGAGTTTTTCCACTTTGTTAATCTAGGGTGTCTGGAGTTTTTCAGGAAATGCAGGAAATTCTAGGTGCCTAGTAAAAAGCAAGTCATTTGTATAACAGTGGGCAACAGTATCAAGTGTTCTGCACCTGTTTTACACTCCAGGACTGTAATTTCTGCAAAGTAAACAGTAGATCTCAGGGTCAGATTACAAATTCTAGTAGGCTGTTTGCTAGATTGCTG
This sequence comes from Haemorhous mexicanus, assembly GCF_027477595.1. NCBI lineage: Eukaryota > Metazoa > Chordata > Aves > Passeriformes > Fringillidae > Haemorhous > Haemorhous mexicanus. Next base: position 69,975,079 of record NC_082342.1, read on the forward strand.
CTTTGTTTAACCTTTACACTTTCATTTAGAAAGGAGAAAGTATCATTGTCACACCAAGAGGGCAGTTAAAGAGTTTTAATTAACTGTGGAGGTAATTAGACCTCCCAGTTTAACAATTATCAGACAATTCTTTTCTCCTCTAAGTCCTTTAAAGTTGCCCAGTCCTTTATGAGGAATAAAATCCATTTTACAAATATTCTGCTGAAAAGAAAAATGGATAAAAGACTATACAGAAATAAAAGCTGATTCTACTATAAAATTATCTATTTCCTTCTTTTGATTTAATAACAAGTCAAAATCTATCAGCTTCTCATCCACCATTCCCTGCCAAAGTCCAATTCTAATCCAATTGCTCCTTATATTAACCCACCCTCCCTTCAGTCTCCTGAGCCTCTCCTCTGTTTGGCCCATTGTTTTACTCACACATATGACAAAGGTAAAAAAAAAACCACCCTCCCCCTCCTTTCCAATAAAGTTGGCTGTTTACAACTGTAGTTTAAACAATTAGTTGAAATCTCTGATCCAGCTCTCCCTCTCCCTCTGTGGAAGAGAAGATCTCTTGTCATGAGGGACATTGCTTATCACTTCTGATTCTCAATTTCATGTTTCAAGATGTAGATACACCTCAGAAAGCAAGTAATAGCAATCTTATTCCCAGAGTCAAGGAAGTAATCCTCAACATTGACTCTCCTGAACACAACACCTAACTATGAATGTAGATATATTAATAAATACATGTAGGTCCTTTAAAGAAGTAAAATGGGAAGCAATACAGAACTGGGTTCAACATCTCTAGAGGAAAAAAAAGAAAAGGAGAGGTTTCTTTTGCCGGCATGAATAATTGCAGCTTCCTTGAGTTAAATGCACAACAGGTGTGGGCTCTGGGATTGTCTTTTGCACCATTCTGCCAAAGCCCAGTTCCCATGCACCCGAATTCCACTGCACAGCCTGGGCTGAACGCGGCTCCTGCTATGCTGATGGTTCATTTGCATGCATATAAAACTATGCTTTACTCTTGATGCCCTCCATGGGAAGCTCACCAATTTTAAGAAAATGATTAAGTAAATTTCTCACTAGTACAGAATTGGATGCGACAGATGAAGACGTGACTTGAACAGGTCACAAAAACACTGACAGAGGGGTGACAGTGACAGATTGGAGAGCTGAACCCCAGGTCTGTACATATAATGTGCGTTTCTTTCCTCAAAAAAATTTTTGTAACATTGAAATGTTACAAAATCACAGAATTTTAAACGAAATAGCTTGATAGTGATAAACAAATTATCGTGCATTACATTTAAATTGGAAGTTGATAGGATAACCAAAAAAAGGCAGAATTTCAAGAAAAGCAGGAGGAAGCCGTAAAACATAAAGAGCTGAAAGGGCTGAAATGATGACAGGATACAGCCAAGAGCATAATTTGGCCAGGAGGAATTTTGGTTGAATTACTGTGTGAAGTAAAAATGAAAACACAAGACCAACATCCAAGACCAGCTCAGGGGTCTGAGGTACTGTCATAATCCTCTTGAGATTTGTTCTCACTGTTTTAACCCCCCCAAAACCATAGTGCAGTTATAAGCCTTGTGAATTCCAGTGGCTTATCATTTGTTCTACAAATAATAAATCCTTATTTGTAATATGCATCATATAATGGAGTAGTAAATATTTCCAATTAGCTTTAGTGTCACAGTCCTCAAAAACTGATGCATTTATGTTAATATAAAAGCATACATGGAACATTTTATCATGCATTAGAGATTTTAATCAGGTAATCTGCACAGCATCTGGAAACCTAAGCAGAGGCAAAGTCTGCTATAACAAAGGCACTGTAACAGTTCACCTTCAGTGAAGAACAATAATGCATTATTAAATTCACTTTCCTGCTCAGTGGTTACACTTAGCTGACCACAGCAAATTTGCTCTCTGCCTGGTCTTCACAAGTTGGCAGAAAAATAGATTCTGTCACATTTAACGGGTTCTGAAAATGACAGGATGCCTCTCTTGGTTTAACTATAAACCATAATCTTTCAGAAGTAAATATAATTACAAATGCCTTTTGTCACGTAGTTCTTAGGAAGGATATTATATGTGGGTTATTAGAGTAGTAGATCTCACTGTGCACTTGAATATCATTAGAAGCCAGAATTGATACTGCACAACAGCAACTTCAAAAAAGAATCGGGTTTCTATTTTTCTTTGATCCTAAATGACATCATAATTCTTAGAAAACAAAGGTACAGGCATCAAATTCCTTGAGTATGGTCAAACAGTTATCAAGAGATATTACTCCTTAAATGAACATCAAAGAAAAACCTATGTTCTCTTTTGTGCAAAATACTGTTTTAATCTTATTCTGCATCTAATTAGAAATTTGCTTTTTTTAAAATACATTTGACTGAAGAATACTTTAAGAAAACTGCCTTAGACTCAGGATTCGGTGATGAAGAATTATTGATTAGGAATTTAATTAGCAATATTTAGCTTAGTTACACACGACACAACACAATCCCTTCAGGTTTCCAAGGAGTTCTATCAGGCTGCAAGCATGATAACAATCTGCTCCATATGATGATATTAACTTTCAGGTAGAGGTCTTGAAACAACACCACTTAAATATTGGTGAAATGCAATTTAGGTCCCATTTAAGACATCTTAAAGATTTTTAATTAGGTTTGTGTAGGCAACTAGTTTAGCAATTACAAGACACCTCTTTTTCCCTGTAAGCCCTTTAGTTCAGCAGTAGTAAAAGCTCTAAAGTGCAAAGTTAGAAGACTCACTAAAAGACAAGCTTGGGTTCTAGAATCTCTCTGTGGCTTTTTATTACTTATTTAGATAAAAAAAATAAGTTTTAGTAACTCCTCAGAAGGAACTTAGGTTTTACAATGACACTGTACTCAAAACTGACATGAAGTTTCACACAGTCACTGCTCACTGAAGTGGAATTGCCACCTGATGCTAGGTGGTCTGTCCTTAACATTACGTGCCTGAAGTGAAAATTTTGTAAATTGAGAAAAGATGTAAAATGGCATAAAATATTTGGATCTCAATTCCACCTTTGCTGTGAACAGCAGCACCACACTTTGGGCAGGAAAACAACTGAAGCTTTCCTGAACACTGAATAAATATTTCTGGGAGTCCTCATCACTCTCTAGCAGAGAGATAATATGTTCCTCTTTTAAATGATTAAACAGAAGTTCACAGAACCATAGAGGGGGGGATCCTTGAAGATCACGGAGTTCCAACCCCCTGCCAAGTGTAGGAACACCTTTCACTAGACCAGGCTGCTCAAAGCCCCATCCAACCTGGTCTTGAATACTTCCAGGAATGAGGCACCCACAACTTCTTTGAGCAACCTGTCCCAGTGTCTCACCACCCTCGTAATAAGAAATTTCTTCCTTATGGGCAATTTAAACCTGTTTGAAATCACTGTTCCTGTCCTGTAGGTAAAAGTCTTAGCCCTTGGTAAAAAGTCTCTCTCTTGTCTTTCTTTTAATCTCTGTATAAGCACTGAAAGGCCACAACAAAGTCTCCATGGAGCCATTTCTTCTCCAGGCTGAAAAACTTTTAGATAAAACCCACTCCCTTATTGGTTTTTCCAAGAACAAAGCAATATAAAAATGAACATGAACCTGCTGCTTGCTTGTCTGGACACCCTGCAAAGCATGTGGACTCTTAAAATCAAACTACTGTTCATTACCTACGGACACCAAAATACCCAGTACCCCAGGGACTGGATTTCAATCCTTCCAAAACAATGGACTACCCACCATGTTACACCTGCAGCCATGCTCACATGTCCCATGGCCATTTACACAGCCATACAAAGAGAGTGGAGGATTAAGTCTGC